>NC_137013.1:24204040-24299040 GCF_032717465.1 Coenobita brevimanus | reverse complement strand
CACAACAACCACAACAACAACAACAACCACAACAACAACAACAACAACAACAACAACAACAAGCACCACCACCACAACAACAACATCCACCACAACAATAATAACCACCACCACCACCACCACAACAACAACAACAACCATTACCACAATAATCACCACCACAACAACAACTACCACCAGAACAACCACCACCACTACCATTACAACCACAACAACCACTACCATTACAACCACCACCACCACCATCATAACAACCACCACCACCACCACCACAAGAACAGCAACCACCACTACCCTCAAACAAACAACACGCAAACACTCTCATCAATCACTTTTCACAAGTCAGCCATCTAAACCTCCATCGCGACGACCGACGTATCACCCGACATAAGAGACAGTTCCCCACAGACCCAGACTACGCACCTTTCACTTACAACCAGACGAAGCATATCTTTAACAACCTTAAGCACTCATCTGCCTGTGAACCAGACAACATAAGCAACACTCACCTTAAACACCTTGGACCACAAGGCATACAAGCACTCACCAACATATCAAACTACAGCTACTCACACAACATAATACCCAACATCTGGAAGCATGGCATTATCATCACTATCCCTAAACCCAACAAAGACCCCACGTTACCCTCCTCACACCGCCCCATCACACTCCTCTGCACTCCCTCTAAAGTCACTGAACGACTGGTACTACAACTAGTCACACCTCACGTTCCCCTAGCCCAATCACAACAAGGCTTTAGGCCACTACACTTCACAAACACCCTTCTTACAGACCTTACACAGAAAGTTTTCGATGGCATAAATTCAGCTAGGCCACCACACAGAACACTCCTAATCACACTAGACATTAGCAAAGCTTTTGATGCCATCCCCCGCCACAACCTCACAAACAAAATACTCAACACAAACATGCACAATATCACAAAAAGATGGCTGGCAAACTACTTAGCAGGCAGATGTGCACACGTAACATTTGCCGGTCAGACTTCTGACATCAGAAACTTCACAAACGGCGTCCCCCAAGAATTTGTTTTGTCCCCTGCACTCTTTAACCTATACATGCACGACATACCCACACCCGACACACCACAGATACACATAGCTTCCTATGCAGATGATATAACACTTACATGTACGCACCAAAACGCAAACACAGCTGCACACATCATCCAACCTCACCTCAACACACTACACGAATGGTTCACCACAAACAGGCTCAAAATAGCCCCAGCCAAATCTACAGTGATCCTTCTCACAAACTGGACAACAGAACACAGTCACATCCCACACCTCACCATAAAACAACACTCCCCTACCACACACACACACACACACACACACACACACACACACACACACACACACAATCCTTGGTGTAACATACAATACATCAATGTCATTTAAACAACACATCATAAACATTAAAAATAAAATAACACCAAGACTCAGTGCCTTGAGGTCACTTGCCCATACAACATTTGGACACAACAAAGAAACCAACACCATAGTACACAAACAATACATACGTTCAGCGATGAATTATGCAAGCCCTGCCTGGGCTCCTAACCTCTCCAAAACACACTACAACACTCGACAGAGTCTGTAGAGTGTTGTAGTGTAGTACAGACCATACAGAAAAAGATCCTAAAAATAATCACAGGCTGCACAGCTACTACACCCACAGACCACCTACATCAAGAAACCAAAGTCCTCAAAGTCAAGGATCACCTAGACATGGGAGGCACCCAGTTTCTTGCTGCAGTCTCCACAAACCCACAACATCTACTATATTACATGGCAGCACATCCACCCACACCAAGGAACATCAAAACAATACCCAGCACACGATACCATACAAAAATACTGTCATCTCTCCCCCCTCGCCCACCTCAGACCAGCTTCCAGAAGCTTATCCACACTCAGATCACTCGCCGCTCCATTCAGTCACTTAAAGACAACACACAGCTGCATGCACGGCCTCCTGACATCCACCCATCTGAATCCTATCTCCCCCGTGAGGATAGGGTCCACCTGGCCAGGCTGAGATGTGGGCACCATCCTGCCCTCTTAAGCTACCAGAAGAGGCTGGATGGCTCTGTCGCTGATGCCTGTCCATGATGCAACACAGCACCCCATACTATTAAGCACATTATGGAAAACTGCATTGCACACAATCACCTAAGCCAACAACACAACATGCACTCTTTGAGAGCTCTGTGGGAAAGCCCGGTCTCGGCCATGGCCTTCCTAAGGGGCTTGGGGCTGTTCGGCCAGACTGCCTAGGGAACAACTACTGCTACTACTACTACTACTACCATAACAACCACCACCACCACCACCATAACAACCACCATAACCACCACCACCACCACAACAACAACAACAACAACAACAACAACAGCAACCACTACCACCACCACCACGATAACAACCACCACCACCACCACCACCATAATAACAACAACTACCACCACCACCACAACAACAACAACAGCAACAATCACCACCACCACAACAACAACAACAAAACCACCACCACCACCACAACAACAACAACAACAACAACCACCACCACAACAACAACAACAACAACCACGACAACCACCACCACCACCATAACAACCAGCACCACCACCACCACCACCACAACAACAACAACAACAACAACAACCATAACAACAGCAACCACCACCACCACCTCAACAACAACAAGCACCACCACCATCACCACCACCACCACAACGACATCAACAACCAGCATAACACCACCACCACCACCACCACAACCACAACCACCACCACCACAACCACCACCACCACATCCACCACCACAACCACCACCACCACATCCACCACCACAACCACCACCACCACATCCACCACCACAACCACCACCACCACATCCACCACCACAACCACAACAACCACCATCACAACACCCACCACCATCACCAAACCATCATCACAACAAGAACCACCACCATCACCACAACCACCATCACAATAAGAACCACCACCATCACCGCAACCACCATCACATCAACCACTACCATCACAATAACCACCACAACATCCACCACGACAACAACCACCACCAAACAACCATCACCACAACAACCACCATGACAACAGCCACCATTATAACCATCATCACAACAACAACAACCACCACAATAACCACCACCACAACAACAACAACAACCACCACAACAACCACCGCAACAATCACCATCAACACAACAACTACCACTACCAACAAAACTAGCACTACCACCACAACAACAAAAACCACCACCACCACCTCCACCATCACACCAAAACCCACCATCATCACCATCCCCACAACAACACCAAAAACCACCATCACTATCAGCACCACAACAACAAAAACCACCATCACCACCACCACAACAGCAACAACCGCCACCACCACAACAAAAATCACCATCACCACCACCACAACAAAACCACCATCACAACAAAAACCACCATCACCACCACCACAACAATAACCACTATCACCACTACCACAAGAATAACGACCATCACCACCTCCTCCACAACAACATTCATTTTCATAGTCTGAATTCACTCTAAAACAAGCCCCTCTATTACATGCTTGACCGCTCCAAGATGACGGCCGCACAGACGCACCGCTGCTGTACTGAAGAATGGGCGATGCGGCATCAAGTCTTACTTATATCTATGGGAAACCCAGCCACAGGTGTTACGCAAGGTGATGAAACCAAGATATACACCCACCGACATATAGTCCTATCTTCAATGTCAGTCAGCTATCTACATTGGACGACGGGAAATAGAAGGGAGATTCTAGTTATCATTAATAAACGCTGTTTTATATTATCATAATCGTGACGTTTCATTAAATTCCAAACACTCGTTATGAAACGTATTCCACCGTTATTCCGTCCTCTGTAGTATTCCAAATATCAAAGATGAATTGGACATGACAACCCATGTATATGAAACTGCAGTATATTCTGATTACATGTAAATTCATGATGATGGATATGTAGACATTTAGTGACATAAGTGATAAAAGTTGACTATAACCCTATTACCCAGTATGTTATTCCCAACAATTTCCACCCGACAGTAATACATGGTACCCCAAACCACTCACCCCCACCCAGTGTTGCCAATTTAGCGGTTTTCATGCAAAATCTAGAGGCTGTAAAACCATTCTGGCGAGGAGCTTTTAATGTTTTTGCTCTATGTCTAGTTTTTTTTTTTTATCTCCTGTCTGGCGGGTTGATTTCCCCTAATCTGGGGGATTTTTAACACTTTTAAGACCAGTCTAGCCGATTGATAGGATTTCCATTTGGCAATACTGCCCCCACCACAGTCTGGTCTGACACAGTTGCCAGACTTGTGAAGCTATCCCTGCTGCTTCGACTTATCTGTTCGAATATTTACGGGGTTCGGAACGATGACACGACTTTTTTGGCTGACTACATATAAACATCCATCCATACAAACATACATACATTCTCTCTCTCTCTCTCTCTCTCTCTCTCTCTCTCTCTCTCTCTCACACACACACACACACACACACACACACACACAGTCATCAGAACTGTTGTTCCTGCTAGAGCAACCCACAATTAATAATAATAATAATAATAATAATAATAATAATTACTAGAAAATGGAAATTGACAGCAGTTTCAGTAACAAGGCATCATTGGACCAGGTGATTTAAACACCCTTCATACAGTGAGCACTTCGAAGTGAAGAGCTGGTGTAGTAGTGCCCCTTCTCCGCCCCACCCGAAGAGTGTCAACATTCTGGGCGAAGGAGAAAGCAGCAAAATCCTCGTACAACAAACAGCTGGACCTGGTGATTTCAACACCCTTCATAAGCACTTCGAAGTGAAGAGCTAATTTAGCTGTGCCCTCCCCCCCACCCACCAAAAAAGTGTCAAACACACTGGGCGATGGTGAAAGCAGAAAAACCCTCGCACATCAAATAGCTGGACCTGGTGATTTAGTGCCCTTCATATAATGATCACTTCTGAGAGCAGAGCTGGTGTTGTAGGGCCCCCCTACAAGAGTGTCAAACACGTTGAGTGAAGGTGAAACCAACAAAATCCTCGCAGAGGAAAAATAGTGGAGCCCAAACTATTTTCCCTCGACCCTTGGGTGATCTCAGAAACTACTGGCCCAAACGGGCCCATAGTCGTTTCAGACATGCTCCCCTACCTTGGCTATGTCTCACAAAAATTTCGTCTGTACCCTTAGCAGTTCCTGAGAATCCGCGAATAGGCGGTTTCCATGGGTTTCTGGATGTATCTGGAAAACCAGTACTGGGAACTGGATGATACTGCGTCATATGAAGCTGCCAGCTGGGGAATACAGATGGCCAAATATGATGACCGCAACTTTGAAACTGGGCGAGCAAGAGCAATTTACAACTTTGTAAGGAATAATAATAATAATAATAATAATAATAATAACAATAATAATAATAATAATAATAATAATATTATTATTATTATTATTATTATCGTAACAATAAAACTACCAAGAACAACTTAACTCACCACAGGTGTGGTGAGATAAGAGTATAATAATAATGATGATAATAATAATAATAATAATAATCATCATCATCATCATCATCATAATAATAACATAATAATAATAATAATAAAAAATAACAATAATAATAATAATAATAATAACAGTAATAAGTCTTGGGAGTGAAAAGGTTAGTAGTAGTAGCAGTAATGTTAGTAGTAGCAGTAATAGTAGTAGTAATAGTAGTAGTAGTAGTAGTGTAATAATAGTTTCAGCCTCACGCTCATCTAAATGTGAACCCAGTGGACTGCAGGCAGAAGGTGCCCTCCTCCAACAGTCCACCACCATCCTGCTTTTGGGGAATAGGGAGGGAGCTGAGGGACGCTTGAAGAACCAGGCAGTTGAGCCTCACTGATATCAGTGCAACCACACGACAATGTCCCTCCAACACCGGCAAGATTAGTGAGAGAGAGAGAGAGAGAGAGAGAGAGAGAGAGAGAGAGAGAGAGAGAGAGAGAGAGAGAAATGGAGAAATGGAGTTCCCCCGAGCTAAGCCCTGTATTGGACTATATAGCCCCGCTAGGGTTACAGGAGGGAGCTACCCCTCCCGGCACGGCAGCCCGGGCGAGGCTCGAACTTGCAATCCCCCGATCACAAGTCCAGCGCGCTACCACTGTGCTACCGCGCCCCCCAGAGAGAGAGAGAGAGAGAGAGAGAGAGAGTTCTCGTACTGAAGTAGCTAATGTTGTATCATCACCATGCGATGGGGAGCGAGAGATTATCAAAACTACACAGCACAGGTGGCCTTGCAACCACAAGCATACACGTACATACGTACATACATACATACATACAAACATTCACACACATACATACACAGACATACATACATACATATAAATATACGTGCATACACACGTATAATATACATTTACTCAAACATATACTCATCACTGTCACATACACATAGATAAACACACATATATATACTATACACGCGTGCACACACACATACACGAACACGCACATATATGTTTCATACGCGCACACACACGTACTGTTGTTAGAAGATGACTCGAGGCCACCTAGTCCACCAACATGTTAGTGTTTTATCTGGTAACAGTGGTAGCTATGAACTTGGCCGAGATTCAGTCGGCTGTTCGGGCGAAACAAACCCAGAGATAAATGGACCAGTTCTAACTGGTCTCCAATCAATATCATGCAAGTAAAAGAATTATATTGATAATGATTAACGTGTCATTCACATGGTAGATATAGGCATCCAAATAGTGGTGCGTTCATTCATGTGAGACACACGGGTATCCCGAGTATGCAGCTCCATCACCACCTCGGTTTGTGACGTAGGCACTACGTGACGCCACGTATGGGGAGAGGCATGAAGGTGGAACCAAATAGCCCGTTCATAAATATTTATAGTGAGTAATCGTTCGACTTTACCACTGGAATATTAAACAAACATTGGTTGCATATGTCAAAACCAGCTTATTAGAGCCTTTAATCTGATATACGTTTACTACCGCAGCCAACCGCCTGCACTCTTCCCCCTCCTCCTCCTATTTGACGTCCCACCTCGTCCCTCCCTTCCTCACCCACCACTCTCCTAATAACTCCCCCCTCCCCCTGCTCCGCCTACTGTGGTGTGAACCTTTAACTCTCCCACCTACTTCGGATTTAGACATCGACGGAAGTGAGGTTCATGGTGAAGGATGACTGGCATGACCTCATTTTTGTGATAAAATAATGCTAGGTTGCGGGGAAGCTGATAACCCTATGGTATATCTCTTGAAAACTGGTAAAGGTTGTTTGGTTCACGACAATAGTCGAACCAAATAAATCACTACCGATACCTGTGTGTCACACATGAATGAACGCACCACTATTTGGATGCCTATGTTGTAATACTATGGTTATAAATGTAACTACCATGTGTATGACATATAATACGTTTACTTGCATGATACTGATTGGAGACCAGTTAGAACTGCACACTGACAAATTATCAATGGGTTTGATTTGTCCGAACAGCCGACTGAATCTCGGTCAAGTTCACAGCTACCACTGTTACCAGATAAAACACCAACATGTTAGTGGACTATGTGGCCTCGAGTCATCTGCTCGCAACTGTACATACACCTACACATGTATCCATACAAACATATATACTTACATACATATATACTGTAATTACATGCATACATATTTCTGTCTGTCTGTCTGTCAGTCTGTCACACACACACACACACACACACACACACACACACACACACACACACACACACACACACACACACACACACACACACACACACACACACAACTATACACCTTTTCCTTGAACATGGTCTAATCTTATCCCTATCTTCTGTGCCGAATTATGAAAGGGTTGTGATTTTCAAGTGAGAAAAGTAAGTATGTAATAAGAACTAGCACCAAGCCAAGAGGACTATATGGCACATTTCAAGTGAGAAAGACGACTATAAAAATGGATCTTATATGAAAGATGATGGAAGGACAAATGAACATGAAAGTAAGTTGGGGAATAGATGTACACCCGCGGAAAGTTCCGCCTTGTACACCTGCCTGCCAGTTTGGACCTTTATGCGTGAGACAACCACTAGTGAAGCAGTAGCCAGACACTAAAATGTGTGGTATCACTGTGTGGGGAGGGAGAGGTTAAGGGAGGAGGAAGGCTGGGGGAGCTGGTAGTTCCTACTCCTTCCTCTTCCATCCCCATCCTTCTCACACAGTTACCAGATATTTGAATGTTGGCCACTGCTTCGCTTAAAACTTGTCTCACATTTACTATTTCGATGTTGTGAGAGAGTGTATAACTTTCCCCGGCTGTACATGGCGCGGTCCATAGAGCACTTGACACCCAGTTTAAATGACCCGAGTTCGAGCCCTGCCATGACAGCGTTGTTGGTGTTGGTGAGATGAGTGTTCCCTCATCAAGTGTCACTCAAGGCTCGCTGTGGTGGAGGCTCAAGGCTGGCAAGGGTTTGAAATTCGACTGGGTAAAGATCAGGAAGTTTGTCCGCTTGTGCCTGCGCCGCACTCCAGCCTCGGCGAGGCTTGGTAGTTGTCGGCGTTCCTCAGGCGCAGCCAGGGTCATCCTGTTGACCCCTTTAGGTTAGGATACTAGATTAAAGGCGTGTGTGTTATCAGCTACTGACCCCAGTCAACAAGATAATATGATATAGCTGAAAATTATTGAGTTTATTACACATAGGCGCATATTGAATGCACTCAACACACTAAATTATGATTATTACACGCGCACACGAACTCAGCACACACACACACACACACACACACACACACACACACACACACACACACACACACACACACACACACACACACACACACACACACACACAAGCAAACATAGAAACAAACAGGCACATACAATTGCACATAAAAACACACAAGCACACACAAATAAACATAACCATAAACATACTAAAGCTCATACATATAAACACACATGTGTCAAACACACACACACACACACACACACACACACACACACACACACACACACACACACACACACACACACACACACACACACGATCGTACACGAGCGTCTGTTGATTTATCAGCTTGGGAAGAATGCTTGGTTTGCTAATGTGTGTTCACTTTCATCGTCTTTCTGTACCGTGTGTAAGCACTTGCAAGCACAGACCGAACTGGTTGGTTATGTATATGGTTAAAGGTAAATCACGTGAATGCACAGCGTGTGAATTCCTCCTGGTATTTCCCACACTTGAACGGTTGTTCAGTCTGGAGGGTTGGGTGGGTCTTCCTAGTTAGCTTGTCACATTCGTCGTTTGTATTAGAAGTAAATGGCGTTTCCAAAGGAATGTCATCAGGTGTTTCGTAGAAAATTTTACTTCCCGGCACCTTCTTGCCTAATTGCGTACGGGTTAACCATCTTTCCGTGTAGCCTAGCAAGAACTGCAATACACCCACAATCCTCATAGACCCGGCACCTTACGAACTATTACTTCAGACTCACGTGCCTCGCTACACTGGGATGCTAAGGGGATGGGCCAGTTTTACATTGAGCTATACCAAATAATTGATTATTCTGAAATTAGACTCATGACAAAACAAAATATATTTATAATTAAACATAAAATGTTCTAAGTATCAAACAATTCCGGTTAACTTTAAGAAATCTAGGATTTTTCTGTAAATTATCAGAGCATTATTGAGAATGTGCAAGACTTTTTTTTATTTGTTTGTAGTATTGTAGTTTATCGGCAGAAAATACTGAATGCATGAGAGTGATGGTGACCAGGAGGTGATGGGTGGAGGAGAAAATTTTCATACTGAACGAAGTACTGTACACACACATTTCGGTAATCTTTTTTTTTTCTTTAGACCCTGCTTTTACCATCTGCAAAGGACAATCAGAAGTTGACAAGTTAACTACCGAAATAACATTTCGTAATTAAGTCTATCACATTCTACTAAAACTGTCATAAGAGTCAAAGGCGAACAATGCACCAAAAATTTTAAAAATATGCCAAGATGTAACAATAGCACCCTTTATAACAACACTGTTGTAGACCAAGCAATCTTTGCACTGTGCCATCACTGTTGACGTGCGCTGTGCTATAATTAATATATTGTGCAAAACACAGATATAAGAATAGGTTACACACTCGCTGTGCTGTGTTTTTTTCTTTCTGTTAATAAGGGAAAGATATCTTGCCTACCCCCGGATTCAGATAGGGTAAAATGATAAACTTTTTTATATTCTAAAATCATATCCGGGCTCTCTAAACTCAGTAATCTAGCAACCCTTAATTTCGATCAACTATTTGAGTATGAGGAGTTAAGACCATGTTCGCCTCATCAGTATGATGGCGTCTTATTGTTTACTGTTGCCACTACAAGACGATTTTATTCAATTTAGATATAGGCTTTTGTATTAATGTGGTACCTAACTCCTAAAGTTTGAAAACTGTTTTCTAATCTGAACAAAAACTGTTCACTGCAACAACCAAGATCTGAATCAGGAAACCTACTATTCCCAACGCACTCCTGTAACCACTCGACTACCATCTATTTGTATTATGAAGGCAAGTACTGAGGACAACAAATAAAGAACAATTCAAGACACAAACAAACAAAATTGTGGTTTTCCAATTGGAATGAATATTGTGTTTGTCATTGATCTGTACTGTTAAGTAAAAGTTTGCATGGGGTAATGTGTGTGTATGCGTGTGTGTGTGTGTGTGTGTGTGTGTGTGTGTGTGTGTGTGTGTGTGTGTGTGTGTGTGTGTGTGTGTGTGTGTGTGTGTGTGTGTGTGTGTGTGTGTGTGTGTGTGTGTGTGTGTGTGTGAGAGAGAGAGAGAGAGAGAGAGAGAGAGAGAGAGAAACGAATAAAAATAAAATGATTGAACATTATGCTATAACTTACGCACTAGAAAAAGCTTTTTTGCTGTTGCACACTATTTCAGTCCTTGCATATTACAACAGGAATACATGTCTGTAATTTGTTGATAAACAGTAAATATTCAAAGGATGAAGCCCGTCGTGCAGTACAAAAAATCGCATATATATTTCTTCCTGCATAGTACCACATTGTAATTTATAATTTCATATCAAAACAAGTTTATAATCACAGTATGAAACGTTTTCAAGAATTTCCTAATTATTATTGGCAGATCATAATCTTTAAAATGTTCTATCTGTCTGTCTATATAGCTAGGCTGCTTCCCCCTAATAAAGGGAGGTGGCCGAGACAGGACGACACACTCCCAATTTACTCATCAACACACACATATTCATTCATATCTTAGCCCCAAAGGGGAGAATGGACAGATTCTCATCGAGCCGCACCGCACGAGGGTCAACTGCGCTGTGCAATCAGCGACATTCACAGCAGGGCCCGACAGGAGAGCTGGTTTACCCCTGCCACATCATAATGAACCCATCCACTTACCTGCACCTGACCTGATCGACTGATCAGACCAAATGCGGGAGAATATCCCCTCAGGGCTGCGTCATCATGTATTCAGTCACAATTTCTATCCAATCATTTATATCACACGATTTCTATCCAATCATTTATATCACACGCAGCCACTCTTCTTTGATCAATAGACATCCATTTCACATCCAACGCTCTCTTCACACTGTCCATCCATCTTATTCGTGGTCTTCCTCTCAGCCTTACACCTCTCACATTCAATCTAGTTATCTCTCCACAAGCCCAAACCATCTCAACACCCTCTGCTCAACTGGATCAGCCATCTCCTGCACAACTCCAGTTCTCCTTCTCACTACATCATTTCTCAATTGATCCATACGCGTCACTCCACACATACTCCTCAGACACCTCATCTCCATTACATTCAAACTTTTCCTCTCTACTACACTCATATTCCATATAACAGTAGGTACCACAACACTCTCATACAGCCTTCTCTTTACATCCATTCTGAGCGAACGACATCTAAACTTTTTTTCATTCCTTCCAGCATCGTTCTTACTTCATTCATTCTAAACTTCACTTCTGCATTTATTCTTCCATCCACAGCAACATGTTACCCTAAATACTTAAAACACTCTACCTCCTCAAGCAACTCACCATTCAAAACTATATTCATCCCCCTACCATCTACTGACCTCGTACACTTCATCACTTTATTCTTATTCTCGTTTACTTTCAATAGCCTCCTATCACACACCCTTCCAAACTCCTTTCCCAGCTGTCTCAATCTTTCCTCTGAATCAGCCACCAGTGCAGTATCATCTGCAAACAGCAACTGATTCAGCTTCCACTCTCTACCATTTGCATTCACCAGACTCAAATCCCCACCTAACACTCTTGCATTCAGCTCCCTTACAACATCTTTCATATAAATATTAAACAATCAAGGCGACAGCACACATCCCTGCCGCAGCTCCACTCTCACAGGAAACCAATCATTCACAGTATTTCCCACTCTTACACACGCTCTACTATTTGCATAAAAACTTTTCACTCCTATTAGCTACCTACCATCATCTCCATATAATCTTAAAAGTCCACAAAGCCTCCCTATCAATTCTACCATACGATTTCTCAAAATCCAAGAACGCCCCCCAAAAGACATCCTTACCTTTCGCTAAATACTTTTCACACACCTGTCTCACAGCAAACACCTGATCCATACATTCCCTTCCTGTCCTAAATCCACACTGCTCATCACCAATCACTCCCTCTATAAGCTCTCTAACTCTCTTAACACTCTGCCATATACCCTACCTACAACACTCAACAGACTTATACCCATAAAGCTAGTACAGTCATACTTATCACCCATAACTTTATACAACGGAACCACACAAGCACTTGTCCAGTCCATTGGGACCATACCTCTCACAAAACACACATTCAACAAACTTACTAACCACTTAAGAATGGTCACTCCATTACCTTTCAGGCATTCCACATCACACCCATCCATACCTGCAGCTTTTCCTGTTTTCATCTTCACTGTCCCTTCACTTCTTCCATCGTGATCAAAGAATCATTCAACTCTCCCAACACATTTATTTCTTGCAGTCTTCCATCTGCCACAATCTCAGCCTCCCTTTCCTCCTCTACATTAAACAATCTTTCAAAATACTGTGCCCAGCTCTACCTTACTGCATCCATCTCAATTAACATCCTTCCATTCTCTACTTTTATTCGCTCTTCCTTCCCAGACTCTCCCTTTCGCACACCTTTTTCATCTTCGAAAAAATTTTCTTATTCTTTTGAAAAGTCTAAGTCAACTGCCTACCCCACCTCTCATCTGTTGCCACTTTAGCATCACGCAAAGCCCTTCTCGCCCTATTCCTCTTTTCTTTAAAATGGTAATAACACCTCATCTTGTTTATTCCGACAGCATATTTGTATTTTATATTTGCTGCCATCAGATAGTTTTATCAAGCTCAAGAAGGATTTTCCGAACTGGAGGTGTTATAAAAAATCTCCATTTACCTGCTCAGTAAAAAAAAAAAAAAAAAAAAAAAAAAAAAAAATCCGCTCAGTCAAAAAGAAAGTCTAAGTAGCATGAATAAAATTACAATACGTGTCAAGCCTGAAGGGGTTAAAACGTTCCTGTTGTGTCATTGTCAGTGGAGTGGTGATAATCCTGTCGTCACCGCCACACACCTGACGGTGAAACAGGCCGTTTTATGTCCCCTGGCCAGGTTATACCCTGGGTACAATATAGCCTAGGCCAGAATATACTGTTGGGTATATTTCAGCCTAGGCTATTTTAATTCCCCTTGGGCCAAAATATACCCACCTTTTCTATAAATAATAATAGAGATTACAAGAAAATATAAATAAAACTTTAAAATATAATCCCTTTTGAAGTTATGTGGAAGTAGTAAGTTTGTTAATTACAGTGCATGACAGCTTTGGAGGAAAAGTACAGTACAGTACATGCCATTGTTTTAGCTCAATTTTTACCTTACTCAAGATTGCTATATAGTAAGGATTTTATTTTTTTTAATACATAATTTTCCAAGCATGTATAAATAAAAAATAAATAAAGTATTGCTTATATTTTATTTTCATAAGAAACAAAGACGGGGGTATAATATGGCCTAGAGGGGCTGAAATATACCCTGGGGTATGTTCTGGCTTTGGCCATTTTCTACCTGGGGTATAAACTGGCCTTGGCTACGTTATACCCGGGTATATTCTGGCGGGGGGTTAACCTGGCATGCACCTGGCGCGGCTGTGTTTGGTGCTGCCACATGGCTCTGGGGCACGACTCACAACAGAGTACGTAGAATGATAGTAAGGGTTATTTTAAAGAATTATACTTCTGCTAATGGTACCAAGTAATCCAGTACTACCTGTTTCATGGTCGGATCATCGGCGAATAAACCGGCACCCACACTGCTAGGCCAGTGAGGAGGGTGACTAGAGACCCTGCAGGATGAATAACAAAATCTGTCAATGGGTGGATGAGCAATTTTTGCCAATGGCCATCTAGTAGGGTAGATGGAGCTCGTTAGCCTCGGTTGGCAATTCACCTAGAAGAAAACGTTGAGGTATAACCTAGATAGCTATAGTCAGGAATTCTATGCCCCTGTCCATAGGCTAGTGATGAGCCCTCTCCTGACTTGGGAAGTTGGGGTGGTGTTTGCACTCCTTCCCTGTAAAAAACAACCTAGCATTTAACAAGCAAAGGAAGACAGCTAGGGTCAGTGTGTGTTGCCTGCCCTTGACCCAGTTTTTCCGAGAGGTCCCTCCTCGGGTCCCAGCGTAGCAGGGCTTTTTAGGCCCTGTCATGCTGTCACCCACCATGATGGCTGCTGGTTAACCCGCCCCATCCCGACGTTTTCTGGGCAGTGGTACGCCCCAGTCCCGACATTTTTGGACCTTTTTTTTTTTGGCTCAAACATCCGCTTTTGGTGAGAAACATCGAAAATTCATAGAGAAATCGCTAACCTGAGGTTTAAAATACTCGATCTAGGTACGAGTACCTCCTTACCTGACTGGGTTTTCTAACAAGCTGGCACCAAAGAAAACGAGTTCTATGGGAGGGTAACTATTTTATCCACTCATAAACAGTATTTATTTATTTACTTGGTACGAATTTATATGTAGTACAAGAGTATATTGGTTTTCAAACAGTAATATAGGCATTATAAGCATTGTTTCACTCACTAACTCATCACCATTCCTGACCTTTTTTTCCCACATTACCTGATCATCATTTCTGACTGTTTCTTCCTCTAATGCTATGTAAACTTTGTCCTCCACATTGTCATCGATTGGGGAATCACTCTGGCCCTGAATGTCTTTATTGGCCAGGTCACTTGTAACAGGTGAATTGCCCGAGACAATGGCGTGCAGGGGGGGAGAGAGGTTATGCGGTGTAAGGCATTGTTCCTGCTTGGCATCTAGTAGAGGAATAGAGGAAGGTGTCCCGTGTATACGTGCCAAAAATCACTCGCGACATCACTCGCGAAAATTGAAAATTGTGCAAATTAGGGACCTTACAATGTTGCCGCGTTAATTCACGTGTCCGGGATATGAGTGCACATCATGTGAGGACGTGAATTCACGTCTCTGGGACGCGGCGGGTTAAAGCCTATGGGATCCCTTAGCCCAGACCCTCCTTTTGATTCGCATTGTGGTGGAGGAGAGGACACGCGAGCCCAAGGCCCAAGCACTGCATGTGTGGGCTTCGAATATTCTAACCTTCTCAAAGGATAATCGACTGCCTTTGTTGTCATGAGAGTTGGGGTGATTGGGGGTTGGCATAGCTGCACTCTCTGAAGTGAGGCCACCCGGGCACGGTGAGATCAGTGCGATGGTTTCATGTACTGCTGATCTGACTGTGATGATGGTGCCCATCTTAGGGGGGTCACTGTGGCAATTGCTGTTGACTGGGTTACTCCAGCTGATGAGAGTATAATGTTAGTGCTAGTGAAGTACTCCTCTGGCTTCATCTGTCTTATTGCAGTGTATGCTGCAACTAAGATGTGCGCTCTTGAAGAGAAAGAGCTATTCTACACCAGATTTGACCGCCATGAAACAGTGCCTCTCGCAGGATACACTCCTGGCCTTGAGTGACTTTAATGCGGTTACTGGGTGTAGGTCCCCATGTAAGGGCCCTCCCTTCTCCTTCCTCTTCTATAAAAGTTTCAGTCTTAAATCCCCTCTCATCAATCTCTCTCTTATCTCAGACTTCAGGGAATCCTCGACCGACTAAGGTTCGCCCTTATTATTATTAAAATTCCTCTTTCTAATTAATAGGGGTAATTGTGCAGTGCATGATCATTGTGAGAAGGTAATTATAAAGGAAACTCAAATTAGGGACTTACATTACTTATTAATACTAGAATGATACAGTATAAAAAAATGAGAAAAATATATTAAGTACAACATCCACTTATTCTAGCATCATGAATCATCCACTTATCACAGCACCATCAATCATTCACTTATCCCTCCTTGCATGGGCCTGGTTCCCTAGGCTGTCCATGACCTAGAAACCGTCCCTGACGACTCTGGGGGACCAAATCTCGGTAAATCTCCTCCAGCACTTTAACACTCGAACTCTTAAACACTCGAACACTGGAACCCTTTCCTATAAATGCAATATTATACTTAGGAACGTTCAATCCTTAATACTACTCATTGTCTAACCAAAAGTTGGCTTTACTTTGGATAATAAGGAACATACATTGAGTATTCTTTTCTTACTCCTTAGCTCAACTAGGTATTTCAGAGTTAAATACATTTCTATGTCATGATACATTCACTGATATTGGTATAAGTACTGTAACTTACATAAACGGGTTCCTTTCTTTGTTCTCTTATAAAACTGGGTGCCCCATCTGCGTCACAAATGACACCCTGAGCAAGAAGAACAAAGCCTGGTCTAGTTTTGGGATACTGACATGATATTTTGACAGTATATAACATACACCACTGTCTCATTAGTTCATTTTACTTTAAATCTGGCCACTGACAAGATCATTCCATGTCACTGCCAAGGTCATCCCAGACCTAAAACAACCTAAGCCATGGTTCTTACACACTCCGTATTAGGTTTATGTATTAGAAAAATGACAGATTCCTTAGTAAGTAACTCTTGGTAACTTGTCAGATCACATTTTATCACAAACGGTGAGAAAATCTTCTTAGTTACTAAAATAGAAAAGGTAAACAAACCCGTTCTCCTTCATGCTACGTGGGGCAACTGAAATCTTCTCTCCTTTCGCATACGGTAGTAGAGTACTATGAGTACTTTGGACTTATTTCCTAGTGACATCAATTTGGGACCAGCAATTAGGGAAAACAATTACACTATGGTTTCTTAGAGGGATTTCGGTCATAATATCAATGAAAAACACTTTGGGTCACTACACCCCTCCGGGGTTGAGGAAGACCGAAATTCCTCCATTATAAAAGTAAAAACATATAGAAATTAACACAGTCATTAGCAACATACCTTCTTCGATAAAAAAAAAATCACACTAGATGTCAACATCAAAAGGAATGTCTATTTCTCCTATACTGCTATAATGGAATGTTACACATTGCCCATGCTCGAGGAGCAAAACACCTCACAGACTGTTTATCTTGTCCTTCAGAACTTTGTACTGTACTGTAAGACATGTGCTGGGGAACTCCACTAAGATATGACCAGAGAATCCCAAAACACGCAAGGTGACCAGCCCTATATTTTGTAAGGGATGATATCAACTTCCCCAAGCCCTATAGATAACCATAATACAGACTAAAAGTTTATGAACCAAACACTCATACCGCTACATAGGGAACACCCATGTTCGAAGTGCTTTACCACTGGTCAACAATCAGCCCAATACTCTGAGTGGGGACTTTCAGATAGACACAACCCTCACAAAGCCCTAATCCTAAGTCCATAACCAATTTGTGTACCGGTACAGAATCAAAACAACTATTTTACTAAATGAAAAAAATATACAGGTCGCACCGTACAAGAATCAGAGTAAACACCCGTAGAACACAGTTACCCCATAGGAGTGTCCTCACTTTGTCACATCCCAGCATCCTCATTGTCCATTCGTGAAGAACTACAGCCCTTTCCTATCATGGCACTATTCTATATCACCCATCATTTAGGAAGTCATCATCTCATCATCATCATTACTTCTATAAAAATTTCAAAATCCAACAAACACCTACCCGTACCACAGGAGGCAGTCCCATCACAGGTACTGCATAATAATAATTTGACCAAAAATGGAATATAATCTCACTGACATCCCTGACAATTCCTAAACTTTAAATGAAACATTTTCCCTGACTACTGAGGTCCAATTAGTGTTATTAAAACTAGTGGATAATACCTTACATGCTACAATACTTAAATTAGTAGCACCTTATCCTAACAGGTAATCATCAAACTTCTTAGGAGCTCTCCTGGCTCTAACTCATTCGCGTCTTAATACGACGATGTAAACAAACACAGTGGTGCCACATCTACCAAGACGCCACAAGTCGGTGTAGTACTTAGAAGTGAAGCCGAGTGTACTGTCCTGTACACCCGACAAAAGTTTCCGACTGGACCGCCTGCTCCCGGGATATGGCTAACGTGGCACCACCGCTTGAGTGTGTGTTCGTGTGTATACGCGACAACTTTTCGTATCGCCAAGCTTCATCGTCTGTATTATAGTATTATGCGGCCATTGCATTACGGTATGATAATTATAGGCTACTAAAAACTGAGTGATTGTTTGGGATAAAGAGCTGTGCACTACAATGTTTATTAAGTCTGAGTTATATAAAATAATTTTTCTCTTGTCTTGCAGAGTGAACCACGATACAGGTTGAGTTGTGGTTTGGAAACAGCGGGCTAGTTCACCCATAAATGGTGCGCTGTAGGGGGAAGGGGGGAGATGGGAGGGGGAGCATGGGAGTGAGTGGGAGCTTGGCAGGTGAAGGGATGGGGGGTGAGGTGGGTCACGTCGTTTACTTTTATCAGTTATACATTCTTAGCCATTACAGTATATTTATTAAGGTTTCAATGATATCCTGTATCCTAATAATAATAAACCAATTTATTTTTATTAGTTTTGTGTATAGACAACCAATTACACACTTTACACCAATCGTAGGATACCCCGTCCCTCGTTAACAGACAACATGCAACCTGCTCCACCACCTCGACTCTCAACTTCTCAGCTGCCTCAGCGACAAACACACATTTTCAGTTTGTGCTAATGAACAATGGCGTTGCATATAATAAGTTTACCTAAAATTTAATACTGTGGCAAAATACAAGTGCATTACATAACCAGCTCACATTACAGATTACGTTAACCAATAAACAGTACTTATATGCATAGTCTACGTTTCAGTAATGAACAAGGGGTAGCCATACCCACACTGATGTTTTCGTTAATTTTAAAGGTAAACATGTGTTCAGTGGCGGAGACCAGTTAGAAAGGACACCCCCAATCTCCATAGTTATGCTGGTGCATTATAGTGTCACTCTAGAGGTTCCTGTTCCTCCAGTAATGTCAGTAATTAAAGGTAACATACTGATGAACAATCATTAATGAAAAATACAAACAGTCTTCATAAACTCTCAAAATATATTATGGAGCATATTGTGGGAGCGTTGCAGCTCCTACGCACCAGTCACAGTCCTGGTCCGTTTGTTTTAGTATTGCCAAGCTGACAGTGTGCAATGTTAATAAACCTGCTGTTAATGTTACAGTTCTATATGCTTATTTTCGTTTGGAACAACTGAATTCAAAGCAGGATTTCATTCAGTACACAGAATGTCAAATACAGTGTGTGTGTGTGTGTGTGTGTGTGTGTGTGTGTGTGTGTGTGTGTGTGTGTGTGTAATTCACCGGGTCGGTCAGAATCACCTGATGGTCGTGATTGTCAGCTTTTACCCTCCCGGAAGGGAGCTGAGAGCTCATATAGTCCGATCTAAGGGCAAGGCTGTGACCTTCACACACGCACACACCCGTCCCCTTGCTCAAGGGGGACAGTAACCACCCACGTCGTCAGTGAACCTTTCCGCAACCTGAGCAAGGCGCGAGCTCCCGTCCACCAGATGGCAAGCGGGAACGTTACCACTGCACCAGCGAGCGGCGTTGCACCAGCGAGCGGTGTGTGTGTGTGTGTGTGTGTGTGTGTGTGTGTGTGTGTGTGTGTGTGTGTGTGGGACAATACGTGTAGTGGGGGTGGGGGAGTGTAGTATGTAATGTGGGTGCGTCATAATGGTAATGTGGGTATGTGCATACGTGGCTAAGGACGTTCACGACTGTTATATGTAATCTTTGCCACACACCTCAGTATTCATTAGGTTTTATTTATTAGTTTATAGCATATTATATAATTATATTGTATATAATTATGTTTTGGGGATGGAACCCGAAGCACCATGTCAAGATATTCGCTGAAATATTATAATACTATATTGTGGAATCCATATTACATGTATAACAATATTTCCTCTAGGAGAAAATAATGTTATTTTAACATTCACTACAAAATTATGCTGTAGGAGCATCTGTTTGTAGTGTTAGCTTGCCGGATTCCCTGCAATCAGTTTATTAACAGTTAAACTACAGCACAGATTTATGCAATAAATCAGTTATATATTGTATAAGCTATGTCATGATGGCTCACACAGTGGGCGTTCACGTAAACTACTTCGAGCAGGCAGCGTGTTCAGTTTTTAGTAGTTTGCAAAGTTCATATATTTTTTGGTTTGGTTATAAATCTAGCTGTCCTCTACTTGCCCATGTAATTCCTTATAAAATGAGACTGGCCAAGTGTAAGACCAGTACCATATGTAGCATAGCAGTTTGTAAATGATCACTGATAATAATATATAATAACTAGTGCATGACCATCACTAATGGCCACACACAGATTTGTTATTTTATTTATTTTAATGTTGGGTCACATGGAACAGATATGATTAAATGACACGATAGCCCACGTGGAGTTATTAATATAACCTAGCCAGAATGAAGTTTCTTTATTAATAAGGTGTGTGGGTTTATTGCTATCAGATGAAAATTAAAACATTTACACACACACACACACACACACACACACACACACACACACACACACACACACACACACACACACACACACACACACACATACACACACACGCTGGTGCAGTGGTAACGTTCTCGCTTGCCATCTGATAGACGGGAGTTCGCGCCTCGCTCAGGTTGCGAAAAGTTTCACTGACGACGTGGGTGGTTACTGTCCCCCTTGAGCAAGGGGACGGGTGTGTGCGTGTGTGAAGGTCACAGCCTTGCCCTTAGATCGGACTATATGAGCTCTCAGCTCCCTTCCGGAAGGGTAAAAGCTGACGATCACGACCATCAGGTGATCCTGACCGACCCGTTGAATTACACACACACACACACACACACACACACATACACACACACACATACTGTATTTGACATTCTGTGTACTGAATGAAATCCTGCTTTGAATTCAGTTGTTCCAAACGAAAATAAGCATATAGAACTGTAACATTAACAGCAGGTTTATTAACATTGCACACTGTCAGCTTGGCAATACTAAAACAAACGGACCAGGACTGTGACTGGTGCGTAGGAGCTGCAACGCTCCCACAATATGCTCCATAATATATTTTGAGAGTTTATGAAGACTGTTTGTATTTTTCATTAATGATTGTTCATCAGTATGTTACCTTTAATTACTGACGTTACTGGAGGAACAGGAGCCTCTACAGTGACACTATAATGCACCAGCATAACTATGGGGATTGGGGGTGTCCTCTCTAACTGGTATCCGCCACTGAACACATGTTTACCTTTAACATTAACGAAAACATCAGTAGTTATATCCTACTCATTGCTACGCACGCATAGTAATGGACAGGGATGAAACCGGGCCATCAACCCCCCCCCCCTCTACCACCACCACCTCCCGTAAGTACTACTGGGTATGCCTTCAGGTAAACCTCACTTCAACTCCCTGTCCAGGTCTACGCACGCGTAGTC
This sequence comes from Coenobita brevimanus, assembly GCF_032717465.1. Lineage (NCBI taxonomy): Eukaryota > Metazoa > Arthropoda > Malacostraca > Decapoda > Coenobitidae > Coenobita > Coenobita brevimanus. Next base: position 24,276,938 of record NC_137013.1, on the reverse strand, counting down.
CTGGTCACTTCGTAATAGGCATCCCCGCCCTCCCATTATTAGGTCTCATACCCCTTGTACAAATCTACACAAAATAAAGATGTTTTAATCATGAGAGGTCATTTCCCACGTCCACATTCTGTTGTGGGTGGTGGGTAAATGACCATAGGAAACCTCGAGTGAGTGGCCTTGACCAACTTTCATAGGCGAGTAACTCTCCCTTTCTCTCTCTTCATTCTGTTTTATATCTAATTTCTTCTTATTCTCCACACCATTACTACTATTATTACCTGATTTAAGTAGGACATGGATGTGAAGTAATTAAGTAAAATTTAAAGGAAAATAAGCAGTGATGAAATGCGGTGGTGTAACACAATAATACCTAATATCACACACGTAAACAGCTCAGGCAGCCCACCATGACATATAAAAGCCGATATGTTATCATGGGCATTGAATATTCGTAATATGAACGACGAAGAGCGACGTATACGAAACCCAGCGGTTCTTAAGAATTAAAGGGGCAGTAGCCAATCATATTTGTTATCAGGCGTAGCTGGCAGCCAATCATGGGCAAACCGAACTTTTGTCTGGGCATCATAAGTAATGACGCCAGTCAAAGAAGATGTTCGTCATGGACAGAAGAAACAGTGAGGTTGCACTACGAGGACAGATCATCGGTCTTCGAGAAAGCGTTTTAAGTATCCGGGCCGTCGCCAACGAATCAGGTATATCAACTAGGACTGTGGCAAAGTGGATACGAACATGGCAAGAATCTGGAGATCTGATTAACTAGAGTATGTAGTCATTCAGTGAACAACATTGCATTCGTTTTGCACCATTTTTAATTAGTGAACTAATTTAGCAACGTTCCTTGATTATTATCTAAGGGCAGTAAATATACCCTATTGTTACCTCCGCCATTAGGTCTGTTTATTTTCTGCGTGTTTGTCTGTATGTCTATATATGTCAGTCTGTGTGTGTGTGTGTGTGTGTGTGTGTGTGTGCTCATGTGTCTGTCTGAGTGTGTGCGTGTGTCTGTCTGGGTGTGCGTGTGTCTGTCTGTGTGTGTGTGGTGTCTGTCAGAGTGCGTGCGTCTGTCTTGCGAATGTGTGTGTGTGTGTGTGTGTGTGTGTGTGTGTGTGTGTGTGTGTGTGTGTGTGTGTGTGTGTGTGTGTGTGTGTGTGTGTGTGTCTTTTACGCAAAAATGATGAACAGATTTTCATAAAACTTGGTGGAGGGATGGAGCATGAGGCAGGAAGAACCCATTAAATTTTGGAGTGCATCCGGTTAAAGGGGCACTCGGTAGAGCGCATACATCCGTCAGCTACTGAATGGATATTCATGAAACATGGCTGAGGGGTGGGGCATGGGCCAGGAAATAACTCGTTAAATTCTGGAGTGAATCCGGATAAAGGAGCGCTCAAATGGAGTGCATACCACAGTAAAGGATTGTTGGGCCCTTACGAAGGTATGCACTCTATTGAGTGCCCTTCTAGTTATTACTGAATTTGTAGCTTTCCCATATTGCCCACCATGTTTGAGTAAGCGGCCCGTGGGTAGGCTGTCGTGGTCCACATTTTCAGGTGAAAGGTGACAAGTGTGTCCACCCTCATTGCATTATGTGACCCCAGCCCCCTCGGGGAGACTGGAACCTTTACGTATGGCATGGCTTTCTACCATGAAAAGTTTATAATTGTTTGCCAGTGCTATTTAGATTATATTTTTAAACTTTATCTCTTTTTGACATACGTATATACCTGGTAAATGTATTATTCCCTTAGAAACATTAAATACGTAATATGATATATTGGAACTGGAGTAATACGTAATATAATATATTGGAACTGGGGTTGTAAACCTTCCCAAGAAGTTTGTCAGTTCGTGGGTTTCATCTATCCTACATAATGAGGGACGAAGTTATTTATCAGATGAGCGACACCGATTTTGTCCCTAAATCTTCGCCTCACCCTAAAAAAGACAGCACGTAAATGTTAATGAGGGTTTGCATATGTAGCATTTCCTTGAGGACCACAACATTGCTATTACTGAATCTACTACACATCCCAAAGGATCTCATATCACTCAGAAGGAAACCTTTACCCACACACAACCCCACTTAGTGTAATACTAATCTGCCCTAACTACTCATTCAAGGAGCAGGAAAATGTTTACAGAGAGATCGACGTACTTTCGATCGTCTGACAACGTAAATAATTGCATTCCACAGCAAAACGACCAGTCTCACGAGTGACGACGCGCCAGGAGGACGAAGCGTTACTACGTGCAACACAGGAAGCCCCACTAAAAAAATTTTGCTGTGGCACTGCAGGAGAGACCTGGACTAAAAGTATCATCGGCGGTTACATGAGGCGGGAATACATCATAGGGTTCCCGCGAAAAAGGACAGCCTCACAGAAGCGCATCGTGCTGCCAGGCTGGAATTTGCCTTCCAATACGATAACCAAAGGCTAGACTCTGGTCACGGGTGTTCTCTGACGAGAAAACTCTCCGATCGTCCGATCATAGTAGGGCTCATGTGTGGAGAAGAACTACAGTAATACCTTGTAAGATGTTTAATATATTGATGTTTGACCTAAAAGCACTGCCGCAACCAGTGTTTCATACAGCTTTAGAGAGAGAGAGAGAGAGAGAGAGAGAGAGAGAGAGAGAGAGAGAAAGCGAGCGCTGGAGTAAATCTCGACAATCGACATCCTTCCTAGGGAGTTAAAAACATAACACTCCCGTATCCATTATTGCCCACAAAAGCAACTTCTCCCGAGTCACATTTAATGGTTATTCTTTTCTGGTATTAAAAGTAGGTCATCTAACGTAAGAAAGGCTGAATTTTCACGCAATGTAATCAAAATTACAATAAAATGAAAACTTTGCAGTGGGTAAGTAAGGAATCGGTATGGTTACACAGGCGTCTGCAGACGAATGGAGAGATCAGAGATCCCTCGCTGGGTTTAAACACTTATAATTTCACATCGTTTTCTTTTCATTTAACCTTTATAATTTTTTTTTTTTTTAATCCTATATTCACGCAATCTTCAAGAGAGGGTGAAAATGTTTGGAATGGGTATGTGGAAGGATCAAGTGAATCTGTACTTCTTTCCCTGGAAGGGTGGTGGGTATGTCGATCGCCGAAATTTGCGACAACTGGAAAAAAACGGCTGTAGTACTATAACACATACACCAAAATATCATAAATTACTTAGGACTGGGCCTTCAGACTCGGTGATTTACAGTGAAATAGGCTCTCATAATCACATCAGCAACAATGCGAATGGTTTGTCATATTAAAAATCACTTCATATTAATGTACTTATGTATTACTTAACAGAAACGATAGTTTGGTTGACCAATGAGTCGGTTACCCAGCACATTTGGGAAGAATAAATAAGTCTTTAAAACGTAGTATAGCATATACCATCCATAATCTGTAAGGTGAAATTATGCAAGAAAATAATAAGAAAACTAATTCCACCTATTCACTAGACTAGATAGCTGTTCTTCCTCCTATAACTATTTTTTTTATATATACATTAAAGCATTTCCCAAACAAAGTAGGGTAATTTTCAACTAAAGGAGGAAGCCAGAACCAAAACTAACTCCTATAACGAAATATTCTTTTTTTGCTATAATCGAGCAAACATCTACGAGACCAGAAGTGGACATCAAATGTGCAATGTATTGGAGTGGATATCTACCATGGAGTGGGAAATATTACGAGAGTAGAGAGACGGTTCACAGCCCAGAAGTATTTGGAAATTCTTTCGGAATTTTTCCTACCTTCCCTGCAGGAGCGACATCCCTTCCCACCGAGTCCCATCATATTCGTCCATGATCGGTGCCCATTTCACATGGCACGTGCAGTCCAGGAGTGATTTGCTACACAAGAAAATCTTCAGCTTTTGGTCTGGCCTACCAAAGGTTGCGACTGCAACCCAATTAAAAGTATCTGGGCGAATATGGTCAACACATGGAAGCCAGAAAGAGAGAGGACAGCCGAGCAGTTGATGAAACATATACGGCGAGAATGGGAATCTCTGCGGGGAAAGCCGCACATTGTAAGAAATGTCATGTCCAGCATGCCTGATAGACTCCGTGATGTTATTGTGCAGGAGGGAGGATGGACCCATTACTAAACACATCAGTAAACTGTCTATGATCTACGGTCTCAATTTTCCATTTTCATATTACATTGTTGAGGAGTACTAAATGCTCCTAGTACTGTATGGTGAGAAATCAGGCAATGTTAAAGTGAGCCTAGTAGCTCAGTCAGTTGAGCACTGACTCGCCGTCCATAAGGTCGGGAGTTAGGGCCCATGTGGCAAAACCTACCAGTATGGCTATGCTGGCTAAATACGTGACCATTTTATTAGTGTTAGTGATAATCTCACGGTTATCGATCTGTCAACCATTTCTGATGTTGCTTACCACTACACACGACAATGCCATTGGTTTCAGTTGCCTGGTGCTATAATGTAATATTCTATCCAAGTCTATTAATTGAACTTTGTAATGAATTTGAGTGTCTACAAATACCTGATTATAGTTTCATAGCTTGATTTTTACTAGATTCATGACATATATTACATAGTATAAATGGTTTGCTGGAACCGAATTATCTTAGCACAATAACACTGTATGGTGGTGTTAAAGATGAAAGGGAGATATGTGGAGGGAAGCGTAGTCTGGGAGATACTGTAAGAGCTGATCAAGGAGTGCTGAAGTGGTCTGATCATGTGGAATTCATGGATAGTAGGACTGGTGAAATGGATATAAGAATCACAGATGGAGGGCGCAACAGAGAGAAGGAGAACGAAGAGATGTAAGAATACTGGGAGACTGGCTTTGTGTGGCGGAAGTTTTTCAGATATTATGAATCTGACGATACTAGCCCAGAAGGACTAGGCCGATACGGCAATGCTCTCTTAAGATCCTAAAATATATTACCACTATGCCGGGAATCGAGCCCGAGACTCTCAGATGAGAGCCAGGCAGCAATCCATTATACCACGACCAGGTAAAAGTTATCACACATTATCAATCTTCTTTCTTCTCTCTTAAGACCAAGCTTTTCCCAATGTGGAACAGTTTCATTTGCGACTTCACTTCCTTGCATTCCGGACATTGTTCCTGCATCATAATTTCCATAAATTTATAATTATATATATATATATATATATATATATATATATATATATATATATATATATATATATATATATAATGTATTTATATTGTTACGGAACAGAGAGAGATAATGAACACTTCAAGTGAGAATACTAAAATCACTACTGTCCCGCAAAGTTCCAGGTTCAAAACAAAAGACTTAGGTAGAATTACAAGTTAAAGTTTATTGCTCAAACTAACAACTAAACATTCAGGACTCATAAGGATAATGTAATGGCAAAACAGGTTACATATATGGTTAACTGCAATAACCTCTATTAACACGAATTTAGCAAGAGCAAATTTATCTAAGTCAGCCCTGATAAAATGAGAAAACCGGATAATGCTCAGTTAAAGAAAGATATAATATTATTACAGATAAAAAATATTACTAATACTGGCTGACAGTAAAAACTTTACCAGGCTTACGAATTAATGCCTTATGCTATACAGTACAAAAAAATGGTAATAACACTTATACTCAAATTATACAGCAGCTAGATGGCTGGAGATTTCCTGAGCACTCACAAAAATAATAATGTACTGTACAGGGGAGGACAGAGATGTGAACGGAATGAGGAGTAGATCTAAGTGGCCACTAATGCAGAGACTGAGCTCATTATATAGGGGGCCGGCAGAGCTTCATTCAACTTGTAAGAAGGACGTGCAAATGAAGGCATAGAGGACGAAGAGTTAATAATCCTGCTCTGAACAACAGAAAGAACGACTTACTCTACTATAAGGGGGAAGTGAGGTAGAACACGCAAGCCTGGTCACTATGGAAGCCACGTGGCGAATCGTGAACAAACATGCAGCATACTGTACATTAGGATCATACAAAGGATGATGAAATCATAGGCTATGTAACACCTCCCCACAAAGAAAAATAAATTTGCAAAGGAAATTTCTTATTACTCTAAAACAATCTGTCTGAAGTCTAGATAAGCAATCTGCAATAACATTTTCTTTCCCCTTGACATGTTGTATGTCTAATGAATAGTCCTGAAGAAGTAGACTCCATCTTGTCAATCTCTGATTTTTATCTTTAAACTTACTAAGGAATTTCAGTGGGTTATGATCGGTATAAATGACTATGGGGTCAAAACCAGAACACAAATAAAATGAAAAATGCTGTAAACCCAAAATCAAGGCCAAAAGCTCTTTCTCAATAGTTGCATAGTTCTTCTGAGGTGGAGTGAACTTCTTACTGTAATAAGATACAGGGTGTTCAATACTCTGATCATCCTCTTGCAGCAAAACAGCCCCAGCTCCTGTATCACTTGCGTCAACAGCCATCTTAAAAGGCTTAGCAAAATTTGGAGTAGCGAGCACTGGCTGACTTAATAGGATAGCTTTAAGTTTACTGAAAGAGGATTCACAGTTATCGGTCCAGACAAATTTAACTCCCTTTTTCAGTAGGTCTGTAAGTGGTGATACAAGAATTGAAAAGTTAAGAACAAATATCCTGTAATAACCTACCATTCCTACTTTTAGGCCTGGGAAGATCACTTATAACCTGAACCTTAGCTCCTGGTGGTGCAACATGTCCATCACCAATTACGTACCCAAGGTACTGAACTTTAGCTTGACCAAACTCACACTTTGATAAATTAGCTACAAGATTAGCCTGAACCAAACGGTCAAGAAATTTACTGACATGGCATAGGTGATCTTTCCAGTTGTCACTGAAGATTAATACATCATCAATATAAACAACACACCCTGCCAAACCCTCTGTTACAACATTCATGAGCTTCTGAAAAGTGGCTGGTGCATTCTTCATACCATATGGCATTACAGAACATGCAAAAGTCTTTCCTAGTGTTACAAAACATGAGATCTCCCTAGCACGTTCAGTCATAGGTACAGCTCCGGACAGATGAAACGGCTACACCCCATCCACCAGCGACTTGGTTTGGGTCTCAGTGGTTCTGGTAACAGTTGCAGGTGGAGGGAGGGAGGATGTGGGAGGGTGAGGAGGGGAGAAATGTGGGCGGAGTTATATAGGGGGTAGTGTGGGAGGGTGAAGAAGCAGCATAGTCTGGCTGGTGGGAGGGGGAGACGAATGGTTGGGTAGCGGAGACGAGAGTCTGCTGGAGGGTAAGACAGGTGAGTGTGATTAGATGAAAAGAAATTACAAAAAATGAATTATTATCATATCTGCTGCATATATTGCATTTTATCTACTAAATAAAAACACTGTCTATTATTCACCACCGTATTTGGGTATCCTACTCATTATTATTATCCTTTGGATATTAGGCAATAAATAAAGAATTGGACGGTCTTTCGGTCCCGAACCAATTTTTTCATAACTTTTTCCTTCAGCTATTTCCGTATTCCTATTATCCCTCGTGCTTGAAGTCCCCCTTTTTATCACTTTCTCCTACGCCCTACATTTTTTTTTTTAGGCATAAGGCAGTTTAACTTTCTCTTTAAATAACGATATTTGCCAACAAATATTCCTTTCATTAATCTATTTAATTACCTGTTTCTTTCAATATGCATTTGTCTAATAATGGGTGTTACACCTTAAATGGCGCCGCTATTTGACGTTTTGAATAAATTTGGTCTAAATTTACGCCTATACTGCAGTCTTTCTCAAGTAGGCTGGCAACCTCACACATCCTCCCCCCTGCTTTCTCCTTCTCTCGCTACCCGTTCCCTCCTTTCCTTTTGTAGTACTGTTTATCTATTCTTTCTCATATCTTTAACCTCATTCCTTCTTACAAACTTTTAGTGCCATAGGAATTTCTACCTTATCACCTACAGTCCTACTACATGAAAGTGGAAAAAACTGCCATCGGGAAAAGAATAACTGGAAATTTATGGCGAAGGTTACGATATTAGTTATTTAGAATGAAAGTGTTGGCAGATACGCATTCTTGACGTGATTATCGCAGCCACAGCATTTCGCCTTCATCAAACAGAAGGACTATAGGTTTCATGCATTACCTCCTTACGTCCAGCATTACTGTGCAGAACGCCATGTATAACACATTAAGGACCACAAGGACAGTACTGGTAGTCATCGTGATTCTCATGAATCTCTCCATAGGCTATTGAAAACAGTGCTTTATGCTCAACTTCAGAATTATGTTCTCATCATGGCAATGATAGGCAAAGATAATAAAAACAATATATACAACCAAATTATCATTTATTATACAACAAAGCTCAAACTGCCTCCGTGCTGCAGTCTCAAGGGTGTAACCAGCTCACACAATCACATGTAACCTGAAGATTTTAAATACATGATCCTATATATATATATATATATATATATATATATATATATATATATATATATATATATATATATATATATATATATATATATATATATATATATATAGATATATATTAATAACCATGAACAACACTTTGATCTAAAATTTATTGTGTTGGGTAAAGCAGAGGACACTAACTAGCATGGCAACCTACCACACGGAAACCACCATGTTGCACTACACGCCACAGAAACCGATGCACAGACCATGATATCAGCGAAAAGACTATGAGAAGAGTATTGCACGAAGCAGGGTTGCATCACAGGACCCTAGCAAACGTTATGTTGACAAGGCAGAGGATTTTTGGAAGTGTGTCACTGAAGGCGCAACTCCTGGAGAAGGAATAATACTCGGTGAGTATTATTTCTGAGGTTTTCGCTTGTATAAACTAAACTATTCAGTCATACATGACCATAAAAATATATTAATAATTACTGCAGGGGGACAACCAGTTTCGTTACAACGTCAGTCCATGCAGAGAAAATTACTTTGGGCATATAGGGTTACTGGATGTTAAAAATCATAAGTGTAGAGCCTGTATGATTTTATATATATATATATATATATATATATATATATATATATATATATATATATATATATATATATATATATATATATGAGAAGGTATTTAATTTTGTTCAGGTAGCACGGAGGCAGTTTGAGCTTTGTTGTATAATAAATGATAATTTGGTTGTATATATTGTTTTTATTATCTTTGCCTATCATTGCCATGATGAGAACATAATTCTGAAGTTGAGCATAAAGCACTGTTTTCAATAGCCTATGGAGAGATTCATGAGAATCACGATGACTACCAGTACTGTCCTTGTGGTCCTTAATGTGTTATACATGGCGTTCTGCACAGTAATGCTGGACGTAAGGAGGTAATGCATGAAACCTATAGTCCTTCTGTTTGATGAAGGCGAAATGCTGTGGCTGCGATAATCACGTCAAGAATGCGTATCTGCCAACACTTTCATTCTAAATAACTAATATCGTAACCTTGGCCATAAATTTCCAGTTATTCTTTTCCCGATGGCAGTTTTTTCCACTTTCATGTAGTAGGACTGTAGGTGATAAGGTAGAAATTCCTATGGCACTAAAAGTTTGTAAGAAGGAATGAGGTTAAAGATATGAGAAAGAATAGATAAACAGTACTACAAAAGGAAAGGAGGGAACGGGTAGCGAGAGAAGGAGAAAGCAGGGGGGAGGATGTGTGAGGTTGCCAGCCTACTTGAGAAAGACTGCAGTATAGGCGTAAATTTAGACCAAATTTATTCAAAACGTCAAATAGCGGCGCCATTTAAGGTGTAACACCCATTATTAGACAAATGCATATTGAAAGAAACAGGTAATTAAATAGATTAATGAAAGGAATATTTGTTGGCAAATATCGTTATTTAAAGAGAAAGTTAAACTGCCTTATGCCTAAAAAAAAAAATGTAGGGCGTAGGAGAAAGTGATAAAAAGGGGGACTTCAAGCACGAGGGATAATAGGAATACGGAAATAGCTGAAGGAAAAAGTTATGAAAAAATTGGTTCGGGACCGAAAGACCGTCCAATTCTTTATTTATTGCCTAATATCCAAAGGATAATAATAATGAGTAGGATACCCAAATACGGTGGTGAATAATAGACAGTGTTTTTATTTAGTAGATAAAATGCAATATATGCAGCAGATATGATAATAATTCATTTTTTGTAATTTCTTTTCATCTAATCACACTCACCTGTCTTACCCTCCAGCAGACTCACGTCTCCGCTACCCAACCATTCGTCTCCCCCTCCCACCAGCCAGACTATGCTGCTTCTTCACCCTCCCACACTACCCCCTATATAACTCCGCCCACATTTCTCCCCTCCTCACCCTCCCACATCCTCCCTCCCTCCACCTGCAACTGTTACCAGAACCACTGAGACCCAAACCAAGTCGCTGGTGGATGGGGTGTAGCCGTTTCATCTGTCCGGAGCTGTACTTGCCAGTATCCCTTTAACAAATCAAACTTACTTATGTACCTAGCCTTTCCGATCTTGTCTATGCAATCTTCCACGCGAGGGAGAGGGTAAGTGTCTGTTTTGGTTATCTGATTAACACGTCTGTAGTCGATGCAAAGCCGCTGTGACCCACCTGGCTTAGGGACTAGAGTGCCAGGAGAACTCCACTCGCTCTGACAGGGCTCAATCATCTTGTGGTCCAACAGGTAGCCAAGCTCCTTCTGGATGAGAGGAACTTTCACTGGGTTCACATGGTAAGGAGGCAGTTTAATTGGCTTTGTGTCTCCAACATCGACATTATGCATCAACACAATGGTTCTTCCTGGAGTGGCACGGAACACTTGCGGGTACTCCTGCAGTAATGCCGAAAACTCCTGCCTTTCCTCGGGAGCTAGATGAGAAAGCTTAGTCTGGAGATCATTCATGATATCAGGATTCTTCCCCAAACTATCACTCAGGCTCATACTGCATGGGAGAACTTCACTTGCAGACTCGGGTGGAACAGCTACAGTGCAGACCGGGTTATTTTCGTCCCGCCTGTGATATAACTTTAGCATGTTGATGTGACAAAGTTGCTTGTTCTTTCTACGATCTGATGTGGCGATGACATAGTTGACATCACTGAGTTTCTTCTCCACGAAATAAGGACCACTAAACTTGGCTTGAAGAGGTTGCCCATGCACCGGTAGCAAAATCAAAACCTGATCTGGCTGAAAGTGGCGTAACCTGGACTTTTTATCATACCAAGTCTTCATCTTCTCCTGAGCAGCTCCTAAATTCTCTCTCACCAGCTGTAAAGCAGTGGACAGCCGTTCTTTGAACTTCATCACATACTCCAGCAGGTTGACGTCATCTTCCTCCGACAGCCAGCATTCTTTGAGTAGCTTAAGGGGTTCTCTTACTTCATGGCCAAACAGTAGTTCAAAGAGTGAGAAGCCCAGTGATTCATTTGGAGATTCTCTTGCGGCAAATACAACGAATGGAAGACCTTTATCCCAGTCTTTCTGATGTTCCAAACAGTATTTCTTGAGCATCGATTTGAGTGTTTGATGATATCTCTCCAACGCTCCTTGGGTCTGGGGATGGTAAGCTGAAGACGTGATCTGGGTGATGCCCAACTCTTTCAGAGACTGCTTGAAAACATTTGACATGAAATTACTTCCCCGGTCGGACTGTACCTCCTTGGGCAGACCAAACTTGGTGAAGAACCCTAGCATTTCCTTAACCACGTTCTTTGCTGAGATATTTCTAAGTGGAATGGCTTCAGGATAACGAGTAGCCATATCAATCAGGGTCAACACATAAGAAAATCCTGAAGAAGTCTTAGGAAGAGGGCCCACAATATCCACCAACACACGGGTGAATGGCGCCTCAAAAGGAGGAATGGGAACTAGAGGTGCAATCTTTTCGGTCTGATTACACTTCCCCACAACTTGACAGGTGTGACAAGACTTACAATACCAGGAAACATCTCTGAAGATACCTGGCCAGTAGAAGTGTTTCAAAATGCGTGCCACAGTCTTCCTCACTCCAAGGTGTCCTGCCAAACTGGAATCATGAGCCACTCTAATGATATCCTGCCTACAAACACGAGGGATGACAACTTGATGTACAACCTCCCATTCACAGTCGGCTGATGCTGTTGGGGATCTCCACTTCCTCATAAGTACTCCTGACTTTATATAATAACAAGTAGAAGCGCCAGCTGACTCTTCCTCACTGCAAGCAGAGTTAGCTAGACCTTTCAACTCAGGGTCAGCAACCTGCAACTGAACCAACTCTTGACGTGACAAATTATCAACACTACGGGGTACTGCCTCATCTGGTGAGTGGTCCAAATTAGCAAGAAAAGTGTCAGCTAGGATAACATCATCATCATCATTATCCTCTAAGTCACCAGTAACTTTAGACTTAGCCCTAGTGACAGCACATGCAGAGAACACATCAGGGACATCACACTCCTGGGCTGCAGCCACTGGCTCACTAGACAACTGAGGAGCTGGACACACTTGACTTCCACCAATATCATTTCCAAGTAAGAATATTACCCCTGACATTGGGAGTGTCTCAACCAACCCAGCCATAACGGAACCATTAACAAAACGAGACTCTAAATTCACTCTGCACAGAGGGACAGAGAAGTAATTATTCCCTACACCTTGTAAGATTACAGTTTCATCAGAGAAATTAATATTAGAGCCCAGAACACTGGTCAGCATAAGGGATTGGCAAGCTCCTGTATCACGATATATTTTAACTGATTTCCTGTCATTACTGTCCAGAGGACTGACAAAACCATCAGACAGGAAATTAGCACATGAACTCTTGAGAGTGTCACCCACGTTACTGCTCAATAGAGGAGCTTCATCATGAGAATTTAATTTACCCCTCAAAGCAGGTTCAGTTAACTCGGTTAAAGAATTCTGGGAACTCTCAAAGGTGGACACTAGACCAATTGACTGAATATTTAAAGACTCCTTTTTGTTCACATCACGCTGTCTCCTGAAACATTTCTCTGTAGTATGACGAAGCTTACTACAATAAGTACATTTACTTTTCTGAAATCTAGAGGTGGAGCTGGTATTTACTTGCTGAGAAACATCATCTTTATTCTCTTTCCTGTTACCTGTACTCTGAGTAGAGGCAACGTACTTACTCTCAGCTTTCCTTTTTTCTTTAGAATATCTCTTGTGAGTGAGAATATATTCATCAGCTAAAACTGCAGCATCAAACAAATTATCTATTCTTTTCTCACCAAGATATAGGCTTACGTCTTTATTAATACACCTTTTGAAGTCCTCCAGCAAAATCATCTGCTTAAATTTATCAAAATCAGAATTTACATTCTTAGAATTTAACCACTGCTCTAACAGATCTTCTTTGATTTTTGCATACTCAACATGGGATTGCTTATCTTGCTTATAAGTTGTCCTAAATTTTACTCTATAGGCTTCAGGAACAAGCTCATAGGCCTTAAGAATCAAGCTCTTAACTACATCATAATTATCAGATTGATCCTGAGGCAAAGATTCATAAGTTACTTGAGCTTTACCGGTGAGAACATTCTGAAGGAGTACTGGCCAATACTTTTTGGGCCAATTAAAACCTGTAGCTACCCTCTCAAACAACTGAAAATACTTTGTTAAATCAGATTCATTAAAAGGAGGGACAAGGTTAACATTTTTAGCCACATCAAAATCATCAGAGCTAGATGATCCAGTTCCACCTTGTTTCATGCGATACTCATGGTCTGCCTGAATCCTAGCAAGTTCAATTTGTGCCTGACCCTGTGCCAGTGCCTGTGCCTCCTGAATACGAGCCTGAGACTCAGCCTCCTTAGCACGTGCATGAAACTCAGCCTCTTTAGCACGAGCCTGAAACTCAGCCTCCTTAGCACGGGCCTGAAACTCAGCCTCCTTAGCACGAGCCTCCTGCAGGGCTAGCTGTAACTTAGCTATTTCAATCTGCGTTTGCTCATCTGAAGGAGTTACATTAAACAAGCTTTTATTAATCATGCCAACAATTTGATCTTTAGAAAGATGAGAGCGAACAGCAATTCCCAATTATTGAGTAACAAGCTTAAGTTCATTCTTTGTTCTGTTTTCTACATCACACACTGTTTGCACATTTCACAAAAAATCTTTGGCTTCATCAAGAGTAGTAATAGTAGACATCATGAATAAATCACAGTCACAAATTATCAAGCAATATCCTTATGATAATATCCTGAACATCCTGATAAGAGGTCGCCAAATTTATGTTACGGAACAGAGAGAGATAATGAACACTTCAAGTGAGAATGCTAAAATCACTACTGTCCCGCAAAGTTCCAGGTTCAAAACAAAAGAGTTAGGTAAAATTACAAGTTAAAGTTTAATGCTCAAACTAACAACTAAACATTCAGGACTCATAAGGATAATGTAATGGCAAAACAGGTTACATATAAGGTTAACTGCAATAGCCTCTATTAACACGAATTTAGCAAGAGCAAATTTATCTAAGTCAGCCCTGATAAAATGAGAAAACCGGATAATGCCCAGTTAAAGAAAGATATTATTACAGATACAAAGTATTACTCATACTGGCTGACAGTAAAAACTTTACCAGGCTTACGAATTAACGCCTTATGCTATACAGTACAAAAAAATGGTAATAACACTTATACTCAAATTATACAGCAGCTAGATGGCTGGAGACTTCCTGAGCACTCACAAAAATAATAATGTACTGTACAGGGGAGGAAAGAGATGTGAACAAAATGAGGAGTAGATCTAAGTGGCCACTAATGCAGAGACTGAGCTCATTATATAGGGGGCCGGCAGAGCTTGATTCAACTTATAAGAAGGACGCGCAAATGAAGGCATAGAGGACGAAGAGTTAATAATCCTGCTCTGAACAACAGAAAGAACGACTTACTCTACTATAAGGGGGGAGTGAGGTAGAACACGCAAGCCTGGTCACTATGGAAGCCACGTGGCGAATCGTGAACAAACATGCAGCATACTGTACATTAGGATCATACAAAGGATGATGAAATCATAGGCTATGTAACAATATATATATATATATATATATATATATATATAGATATGTATATATCTAGATATATATATATATATATATATATATATATATATAGAGAGAGAGAGAGAGAGAGAGAGAGAGAGAGAGAGAGAGAGAGAGAGAGAGAGAGAGATAGATAGATAAATAGATAGACAGATGGATAGATATAGATATAAATATACATAGGTTGATTGATAGATAGATGGATAGATAGAGATATACATAGATAGAGATAGAGGCAAAATAGGGAAAGAGAGAGAGAGAGAGAGAGAGAGAGAGAGAGAGAGAGTTTTATATATATATATATATATATATATATATATATATATATATATATATATATATATATATATATATATATATATAATGTAGATATAAAAAGATATATAGATTGACAGGTAGATACATAGATAGGATGAGTATGTTCATCCTAAATTATATGTTGCGCTAGGCAAGTCTTGTTTTGGCCGCGTCTCATTCAGTAAAGCAAGGCCTTCTTCTGACCAAAAGCATCCTTGAACATCCAAAACGAAGCACCAACTCCCCCTTGGTCCCACCATCATCACATTAAATTAAGCTCGAATTACAGGTACATGATCAATTACATTACATCTTTTATATAATATAAGCACTACACAGATCATACCAATGTAGTTGTCAGTACCTGACCACTTTGTCGGGGTTCCTCCAACTCATTCGCGTCTTAATACGACGATGTAAACAAACACAGTGGTGCCACATCTACCAAGACGCCACAAGTTGGTGTAGTACTTAGAAGTAAAGCCGATTGTACCATATAAAGATCTGAGATCGGCTTGAGGTAAGGGGTTCTGAGGCTAGAGAGTGGAGAGTTAGTGGTCTCCACCACCTGGGATCATCTCCTCGAGTAGGGACTCATCTTCTAATCCATCAAAACTATCAGAAACCACTGATTCTGCACTGTCAGTGTCGGCGGAAATCAGCTCAGGTGCGAAAACGAAGTTTTTTTTAGCTAAAACATGCGCGATAACAGCGGAAGTGTAGATTTTCACCAAACAGTGATGAAGAAAACTGCTATAACAAAGTGCATGATAACCAGATGATAACTGTATATCTATATCTATCTGTCTATCAATTTGTCTATAACTAGATAGATAGATAGACAGGTAGATAGATAGATAGATAGACGGATGGATCGTGTTCTAAATACTATGAAATCTTTTATCAACCATTCCATGTTTCTATGAGACTTAAGGAAAGCCTTTCGTGCTATAAAGGATAAAAGTCTAACAAAGGTCAAAGACATAAGTGCTAAAACACGACATCAGACGCTAATAAAGCCATTCGTCTTTCTGTCTGTATGTAAGTTTCTCATCTGACACAGCACGTGCCGTCTTAACCCATCACGATCATGTATTCTCTCGCCTTTCATTCAAGCTAATGTAAAACGATTCTGTGCAGGTAAGATTGCCATGGGGACTCAGTGTGTTAACATTAATACCGTTAACTTCCTCTTGGACATGGCACTTCAAGTATTCCCTTTTAGCTAACGACAGACAATTTTATTCAGTGAGTGAGCATTGGAGTGTGAGGATTTGAATACTTATGTTAAATATATCAATTATACTTTATGGCATATATTCCATTGTAAAGAACAATGGATCTTTTTTTTTTTTGGGGGGGGGGGATGATAGATGCTAATTATTAATTCGTTTTTATCTGTGTGTAAGATGCACGGTGTAGATGACGTAGAAAACGGTGAGTGTTTATTTGCTGGCTATTTTAGTTGATGCTGTTTATTTTCTCTGCTTGGAGAAACTTTCAGTCAAACCATCACCAGCTTATACTGACCGGCCTAAGCGCACCCTGGCCATCATCTCGACCCATACCATCCATTCCTTTGCCCCCCCCCCTCTCTCTCTCTCTCTCTCTCTCTCTCTCTCCGTGCCCTCACCCACTGTTCCTCATGAGGCGTGTTCATTCAGCTGGAAAGACTTACGCAAGTTCTGGTCAACAATGGATATCGGAAAAGTGATGTGGAAGGCGTCGTGAAGAATGCAGCTTAGAAATGGTACTCAAGCTGCAGCGCCCCTTCTCTCAGTAAAGAAGAAGTCAGTTTGGAGTACCGAAATTACACGTCTACAGAGTATAAAACTGACGAGAGAATGAAAGTTTTATTCATAAAAATGTCAAATGCACAGATCCTAACTAAAGTATCGCACTGATCAGTTACTATAGGACATGTAAAACCTCCCAGCTACTACCCAAGAACAGCCCTGCCGTGAAAAGTACGCCCGTGCAAGAAGATCACGTCATCTACCGAAATACTCGCACAAGTGGGGACTGTGGGCTTCATACCTACGTAGGAATATTGAAGACTAAACTGTCAAGGCGTCTCACATGTCGCCTACAGAACGGATCAATAAAAATTCACTGCGGAGCTAGTCACAACACACCTTCACCCATCAGTACCTCGAAAAAGATATTAAAATAGTTGATAGCAAAAAAGACCCACGAAGACTCATGTTTCTGGAAGCACATTACATTTCCGAACTGCAGCCTACAATCACCTCACAAGCAGAAGATTTACAAATCCTTCCAAAATGCAAAAGATCACAAACATCGGTGGGCTAACGCATTCCACCTATGAGATGGCCACACACCTTTCATCACACGCTCCTGACCTACTAGTCACGTGCTAACCCGTGTTGGAACCCGCCATGTAATGATGTCTTGCTCCACCCGCCATCAGGTTGGTCTGAACATGTTCCTAGGAAGGAACAAAACGTTACAAAATACACCTACATTTGGACAGCTACTCAGAAGTCTAAATAGAAATAATCTTAGTTTACCGTATGCATCGCAAGCATTGAATAGAAATTTAATAATGCAGGAAAAGCAGTTGCATTCAACCTGATTTGCTTACATGAAAATATCTTACCTGGCTATATATATATATATATATATATATATATATATATATATATATATATATATATATATATATATATATATATATATATATATATATATAAATGTAGTGCTGCTCTCGGGTGTCTGCGCTGTCCTCTCCTCCATCCTTCTTTCCTTCCATCTTATATCTTTCCTTCATTCTTTCCTCGTCCTTCTGCCTACGGGTGACTTTACACTCCCTCTTCTGTCTTTCATTCCTTCATTCTTTCCTCTTCCTTCTGCCTATGGGTGGCTCTTCACTGAGTGACAACCCAAATGGTTTCCTGTACACCAGGAAACCACTTACTGTGCTGGGTGGTAACCATACAACCAAATTTTGGCGCCTGATGGTTTAGTGGGTAATTATTGTGCTCCAATCGGATTGAGCCGGTGAAGGTTTATATCCAAAGGGTGGTTGGGGTTTATTGCTCACGTAATGCCACTCAGGGAAGAGTGAGGTTGGTAGCTCATCTAAAATGTCAGGACCAACTGCCTAGCCCCGGGCTCCTACGCTCCTCATGGGGCAACGTAGGAATGGATGATGGATGGATATATATATATATATATATATATATATAATATATATATATATATATATATATATATATATAACAAACTGCCTCCATTTCGTTGACCTGCCCCCAGCTCAAATCCTCACCTTTCTCATATACCTCCCCACCCCATCCCTCCATCTCATCCTCGTGCCTAATTTGGTAAATTACCTATTTGTTCTAATTAGACAAGTTACCTGCCTATTTTGCAAAGTTAGTATTGCTGTTGCTATATACGTAATATTTCCGCATTTTTAACATAATATGCAATTGCAGTTTTACTAAATTATTAAATCGAAAACATAATTAAACATCTTTTTTGTCAACCTATTTTGCTGAGTAGAGGAAAATTATGAGAGGAGGAGAAAAAGGGAGGAAGGGAAGGGAAGAGGAGAGTGGAAAGGAATAATAGAGAGGAGAGACATAAAAGTATTATTAAAATGAATGATCTACTTTCTGATACCGGGATTTTCCTGCAGTGGAAAAAAAGCTAAAGAAAGATAGGTAGATAAATATAGATAAAGAAAAAAATGTTATCTTCTTTATAAATTGTTAGGGACATTTGTTGAAGAGGAATGGTTAGATTTGCACTACTAAGAAGAAATAGATTGAATGTAATATCTATCTGTATTTCATTTTGTTACAGAAATTACGTTCTAAATCAATTTCGTACTAGTGTAATTCCTCTTATATATATATATATATATATATATATATATATATATATATATATATATATATATATATATATATATATATATATATATAAATGTATATATATGTATATCTATCTATCTACTTATATATATATATATATGTATATAGATAGATAGATACACATATATTAAGTATTTTAATCTATGCTGCACACTTGTGGTGTGTGTGTGTGGAGGGGGGTTATTTTGCATTTGGGTTAATAAACGTCTTTGAATTTAGGTTACTGCCACTAATGGGAGGGTGTTTAGGATGTGTGTGTGTGGGGGGGGTAATTTGCATTTGGGTTAATTAACGTCGTTGAATTTAAGTTACTGCCACTAATGGGAGGGTGTTTGGGTGTGTGTGTGGGTGGGTAATTTGCACCTGTCTTAATTAGTCTCTGAATTTTGTGTATTACCATATGGGATGGTGTTTGAAGAAATGCGGTGTGTACGTGGGTGGGTAATCTGCACTTGGCTTAGTAACAGTCTCTGAATATTGGCTATTACCACTAAGGAGTTGGTGTTCAGCATAATGTGGTGTAATTAACGTCTTTGATCTGCCACCAAGTTGGTGTTTGGACCAGTGTGGTGTGCATTTATTCATGTTGGAAGCTGCTGCACTAAAACAAACTTTAATACCACCAGGAAGGAAAATTTGTCTAAACTGATAGTGGGTACTTATTCATTTATGAAATTACCAAGAAACTGGAGCACGGTAGTGTATATTTATTGGTCTGTGGAATGATAAAAAGAAATTCATGATCACTAACACACCTCTATTAGCAGGATTACTCAAGAAAGAGAGATCTGATAGCATAACTTTTTTTTTTTTTTTTTTTTAGAGGGATTTTTTTTTTTTTTTTTTGGCAAACTCCTAATCAAATATCTACAGTAAAAATCACTACTTGTTTGTTAGCAGAATTCTAAAGAAAGAGATTGTCTGATAGCCTTTTTTTTTTTTTTTTTTTTTTTAAAGGGGGCGGAAACAAATATGTGATTTACCATAAAAACTGAAATATTTATTTTATTCATCTATAAACCAAACTGAATAAAAATGGTTTTTAATTTTGAGGATTTATCGTCTACGGATGGGGTTGTATTACTATTAACATTTACGTTTATTGTAATGATTGTAATCATACTTTCTATCAGTTTTCGAAGAAAAAACGAAGAGATTTGATTCGCCACCACCTGTATTTAAAAAACAATATCTATCGATCTATCTATTTATTTATCTATCTATCTATCTATCTATCTATCTATCTATCTATATATATATATATAATTATGTGTGTGTGTGTGTGTGTGTGTGTGTGTGTGTGTTTGTGTGTGTGTGTGTGTGTGTATAAATGAATGATGAAATGATGAGTGAAAATATTGTATGGCAAAAACAGTAGAATATCATTACAAATGTCACGCTGGAAGATAACAATTGTTAATGGAACGCAGATATTTAAGTTAAAGGAGACTAGAGTGGGAACGGATTTATCTCTACAAATCTCTACATAACACCACCACCACCACCATCATGGAATCATTCGAGATATTATCAGGAAATCTTAGATAATATCTTACCCTTGTAGAATAAATAATGTGAGTGTGTGCAGCATGAGTGTTTATTGTGCTTTATGCGAGTGTTTATAGTGCCTTATACCAATATAATAAAAAAAAGTGAAACAAAATTGGCACAATCCCGAATTCCCATCATCATAGTTTCGACTATGGCTACATTCCGTACACCAGGTTGCGTTTTCGTACTACAGGTACTTCATACATCCAACCATTACACACCAAAATGGATTATCTGTGCACATCAGCCGCTGACGGTATTTGAAATTAGCCATCTGAAGCATATTTGGGGGCGGAGGGAGGGATGGGGTTGAAGTCTACGGGATTGGCGCGCCAAATTTCGCTGGCCGCAGCCGAGGCGATCACTTTTTACTCTTACTGGCCTTATTTTAAACAGTCAGTGCACGGAGGAAAAAAGTCGAAAGTGGTCGGCATTTTTGGCTCCCACACCCCCGGCACTGGGGGCACAAAGACCGACAAAGGCTAGGGCACGGAACGTGTTCAAATCTTTCTGAGAAAAATCACTTGTATTTGTTTCTTGGCAGGATTAAAATGAAAGAGAGATCTGATAGCGTAACTTATTTATTTATTTATTTAGGGAGAGGAGAAAAAAATAACTTTATTTTGCAATAGCCTAATCAAATCTCTCCAAGAAAAACCACTCCTATTTGTTTGTTAGCAGGATTAAATAGAGAGATATGATAGCCAATGTGCTAGGGAACAATCGATTAACTTTTGGACTGATGTGGGATTTTGGATCATCTCACTCCTGTTTGTCAATGATGAGAAACCTAAACAAAATACGAAGAGTGGTTTGGAACTGTTGTCTTTGTCAGAGATGCGCTTTACTGTTTATTTTATCACTCCTTCTTCCCTTAATAATATTTTCTTCTTTCCTTTTTTCCCTCCTACATTTTTCCTTTCCTTAACCTTTCCTTCTATATTCTTTTCATCAAATATTTTTTTTTCTTGTCTCTTCTACTCCTCCTTTCCTTTCAACTACATATTCTTTTTTATTAGTACCTCCTTCATTCCTTGCGTCTAAAAAAATCTACAAATAAGACAGCAAGTAATAAGGCATAACAAAAGGAAATATCATCTTTAGGAACAAATTCTGACAAGAAAGAAAAAGTTATGGCCATCCTTTAAAACGTAACTATGAATTTTAGAGAATCCAATATAAAGGAGTTAATATTAAAACTAAAAATAAAAAATATATTAGTGAGGAAATCTATAAAAAAAAAAAAAAAAATAGGTAACTCCAACAAGATATTTTCATTTTTGGAAAATCCAGGTTTACGCTAGTAGGTAAATTAACCTGACTAGCCTAAGCGAAGAATGACTATCAGTTCATTAGAAAAATAATGGAGGTAAAAATAAAATAAAGTAAATAATAATCAAATCCCTTTATTCCCAAAAAACTTACCTTCAGAATAAAGACTTGAACCAGAAAACTTAACTGATTATTTTCCTTTACTTAATCTCTAAACTCATTAAAATCGACAAAACTAACAGAGGAGTTACAAAAGGGGAGAGAAAACTATATAAGAAGAAGAAGAAGGAAAATGTGAGGTGGGAGGGATAATAATGGGAGGCGATAATAATGGTGGAGGGAGAGAGAAAGAGTGACTCTCACCAGACAGTCTCACACGTGTGTGTTAGGGAGATGGGGGGAGGAGTTGATGGTGGGGAAAGAAAGGGGGAGAGGACAGATGATATAAGCCTGTACTGCTCAAGCACATTACACAACTTAATTTGCTCTCTCTTCACTAAGAGGTAGGGAAAAATTTTACTATTTCTTATCCTCTCCAACAAAGCGAGTATGTTTACCCCAGTTTGTCTATCTATCTATCTATCTATCTATAGCCCGACGCCCTAATCCCGCAAAGGGTGGCCGCAGACAAAACGCCTCCAAGTCACTCTGTCACCCACCATTTGACTCCCCTCCCCCCAACTCACCCCCCCCCTCCCTCATATACCTCTCAACTCCATCCCTCCACCTCATCCTCGGTTTGTCTGTTGGCAAAATAAGAGATTATGATCAAATTTTGTGGTTAGATGGCCTATGTCATAAGGAACAACTTTTTGGAAGAGCGAGTTTTTTCTCTTAGTAAGGGTGTTAATAAGATCACAAACTTTGGGCAGATGCCTAGGGAACAATCAATTAACTTTTTTGTCCGATTTTTATGTTACTAAGAGTGTTAATAAGGATTATAAATTTTTGTGTGGACGTCCAGGACCAATTTTTTTGTCACTAAGAGTTTTAATAAGGTTACAGATTTGGGGTAGACGTTCCAGGGAACACTAACTTAACCTTTTGGACTGATTTTTGTGTTAGTAAGAGTGTTCATAAGAGTACAAATTTTAGAATCACTCATCTCAACTCTCAAAAAGGAAGCGTTTAGATGTCCCAGAGAATAATCAATTAGACTTTTGGACTGATTTTTTGTTAGTAAGTGATGGTGAGATTAAATATTTTGGGTAGATGTCCCAGAGAACAATCAATTAATCATCTGAGGAATCAGAAGACGAAGGGGATAACGTAAGGGAATCAATTTATATATAAAACCACTTTTGCTATTTTCCCAGAGGAGTTGCAGATTATGGGTAGATGACCCAGGGAACAATCAGTTAACTTTTCAGACCGATTTTTGTTCTGTTGGTAAGAATGTTAATAACATAGGTGTCTAAGGGAAAAATCAATTAACTTTTTCGGACCAGTTTTTTGCGTTAACAAGATTACAGATTTCGAGTAGATGTTGCAGGGAATACTGTAATCAATGAGCTTTTTGGACTGATTTGAACCAAGAAAGAACTGAGTAAATTTTTGAAATGCTCTGGATCTTATATCCACGGATCCGGATCCGAGATTACTTAAAACGTTATGAACGGATTTTGTTGAAATTTGTGGAAGGTGAGAAGAAATGATTGAATTCGGGGGGGGGGGGAGGTATTCAGATCTGTAGGATCCGAATCCACTTTAATGGCAATGGCATTGGTGGTGGTACGAGTATGTGCTCGATTAGTAGAGATATTTTTAACAAATTTGATGAAGAATAATTTAATAACTTTCGGGAGATTGTGACCAAGTCTGGTGGGTAGCCTAGATAGCCTATGTCCCAGGAACAATTTCTGAAGTGATTTTTTGTTTGGTTTCTAAGATCATATTTTATAGGTGAACATGTACGTGAGTTGTACCTTTTATATCATCTTAGGTTTCAGTGATTTTTCTTTGTCATTTTCTTAATTATATATTTCGTAGTATAATAAATGGCATCAGAGAACATAAATATCTGTGCTAAATATTTTCCGACAAAGTAAAAAATGTTTGATTCTGATGAAAATAATAGTTTTGTGAATTTCTATAAGTGCATTCTCCCAATATAGCAGATAAGCCTGCTGGGTATGTATATATCTACCTTTTGCGGAGTAACCCAAATGGTAAAGGCAATACACTTATAATTATTTAAAAAAATAATTGAAATTCTCATTCGCATCTTTGTTCTCTACAGTTTTCCATTTTTTACATTCTTTCACTCACTTCCTTCTTTTAATATTTATATATATTAAGAACAGGAATAAGTGAGCTTTTCTTGTGGCCTTTTGATTAGAAAATTGGTGAGGGAAGCAGCAATAGAAGGGGAACACATCTCTTTTTTCACAGTCAAGTCGTTATCACAATAAAAAAATAAATAAACAACAATAAGGACCTTAACCCTGTTTGTTCAACAGACCAGTTGACCAAAGGTATATAATGGCCTAAATGAAATAAATATAATCTGCACTTCAGTGAATAGTTAAATTTCATCGTTTATTTTGAGAGGTACAGTGATTAATAGGAAAAGTAATGCCATAATATTTATGTGCTTATTAGTGTTAAGAAGTGAGATTTGCCAGCTAGTTGCTCGGGATGTTTCTCGGCGTTTCGTGTACAGTAGTCCCGATGTAGAGTTCGTGACTCCTTGCGTTCATTGCGCATGCGCCGCCGGCTGCCAGACGTACGACTCATTCGTAGCAGAAGCCCTGCAGAGAGAAGAACTAGCGGGATGATTGGTTATTTTGTACGTCAGTGGACTCGGGAATTTTGCCAACTAAATTCGTGCTGATTTCACTGTTCAGTCCCATAATTTTCACCATTTAGTCTTACTTGCCGTTATCAGGTCTCTTTCTCACCTGAACCGTGTATAGTGAGCCTAATTCGGTGGGCCAAAAATAAGTTAAGGACGAATCCTCAGTAAACAAAAGTAGTTTCGTGTGAAGGCAGATTACCCACTGATATTTTCATTTTGATTGTAGTTATGCCCCTATTAAAGCTATTACAAGAGATTTACATGGCTTACATGTAGTTTCTTCGAAATTATGTGTGAATGTAATCAGTGGTTTCGAGATGGTTAAGCCATTGCCAACGATAACGAAGTTGCCATAAGCTGTTGATCATGGTGAAGCATAGGTAGAAATGTCATTGTATACGAAGTAACAGAAACAGGTTACATATAGTATATATTTAAATGGAATTCCAAGATATTTTGTTCAGAAACCATTTGACTGTCGATTCAGTGACTATAATTGTGGGAAACGCAGAAACCACGAGATATTGCACACTTAATAAAGCATAACCAGTGAGTTTTCTTTACATTGGCTGCCATCCCTCTTACTGACACACCCCATTTCATATATATCTCTTCATTCCATCCCTCCAGCTTATCCTTGGTCTCCCCTCTCATACTCTCCAAGTCAGACTCTCAACTAACTTATTACCTTGGCCAAAACATCTCATTATTTGTACTGTCATTTTCATTTACATATTCTTTGTTGCAGGGAAGAATTGCAACAGTTATACATTTGGAAGGCCTCTTTATTTAAGTTGAATTGAACAGGTAAGAACCATTCTCATTTACCAGATGTGGGTTAGTTAAATAGATGTGGAGTTTAAGTTGAAATTCATGGTTAAACACTAATACTAGTTATAATTTTTTGCGGTGGTTGTATTTTATAAATGAACTATAAACCGTTCTTTGTTTCACCTAAAACAGCAGTCTACTGATATCACTGCCGAACTTCAACCTTTCAGCATAGACTATTCACTTATGGCCAACATTTTAACAAAACCAAATAAGTATTGGAGATTTGATATGGTAAGGCACACCACTGCTTACTTTTAGATTAAATGAAGGTCCAAAGAGTCTAATGAAGGAAGGCAGGAGGTGCAGGAGACAGGGAAGAACATACAAGAGTGAAAAAAAAAAAAAAGTGGAAGGAAACAGACAAGAGTTTTGAAATAAATGGAAGTGTTGCTTGATAAATAATGTAATTACTTGCAGATGATACATTTCTTTCCTTGGCGATGGTAAACAAATAGTGCTTGGCATGAGCTTTAGGAGCTGTATATGAGAACCAAATTTGACGGTGTAAGAAAGCATTATTTTTATTTTAGAGGAATGAAATTCCTGACTGTCCAGTGATTCTGAATGGCCATTCAGAGGAATATATTGAGAAGGGAAAAAAAGTGAGCAGATGGAGAGAACACTTTAATGAATTGTTGAACACAGAGAATGAAAGTAATGCGAGTATAAGTGGCTGGGGAATGGCTGGGAGAAGGAGGGAGGTGAGGAGACAGGAAGAAATCAGTAAGATGGAAGTTGTGGAAGCAATGAAGAAAGTCAAAATGGGGAAAGCCCCAGGAATTGATGGAGTGTGTGGTGAAATGCTGAAGCATGGGGGAGAGATAGTAGTAGAATGGATGTGGAAGATGTGCAGATTGCCCTGGGAGGAAGGTTGAGTCCTGGAAGATTGGAAGTCAGGTATAATTATTCCCTTGTAGAAAGGGAAAGGGGAAAAAGAAGTGTGTGGTAATCATAGGGGCATTTGTCTTCTTAGTGTAATAGGGAAAGTGTATGGTAGGATACTTATTGACAGAGTTAGGGAAATAACAGAGGAATAAGTTGTAGAAGAGCAGGGAGGCTTCAGGAAGGGAAGAGGTTGTGTAGATCAGATATTCATTCTTAGATCTTTAGTGGAAAAGTTTCTAGAGAAGGGAAAGAAGTTGTATTTGGCCTTATGGATATGGATAAAGCATATGACAGGGTGGATAGACAAGGGTTGTGGAAAGTATTAAGAATACCCTACATGGAGTAGATGGGAAGTTGTTGAATGCTGTGAAGAGTATGTATGTGGGTGCTAAGGCTGCAGTGTGTGTGGATAGTGAACTGAGTGTTTTTCTATTTGAAGGTTGAGTTGAAACAGGGATGTGTCATGTCTCCATGGTTGTTCAATCTGTATATGGACGGGGTTATAAAAGAGATACAAGGTAGGGCAGTGGATGTTGGAGTGGCCCTCATGAGACAGGGCAGTGTTTGGAAACTTCCTGTCTTGTTGTTTGCAGATGATACTTTGTTGTTAAGTGAAGACGCAGGGGGGCTGCAAGGTTTGGTGGATGAGTTTGGGACAGTGTGTATGAAATGGAAGCTAAAGGTGAATGTAGGGAAGTGTAAACTTATTGTCTTCGAGAGAGGTGAAGTCAGTGAATGTGCAGTGAGGTTGGATGATGAGGACATGGAAATTGTGAGTACGTTTAAGTACTTGGGTGGTGTGATGAGTATGGATGAAAGTTTGGAGGGCGAAGTGCTTGAAAGGTTACAACAAGGAAGAAAGGTTGCTGGTTCCTTGAAGGCAGTGATAAGAAACAGGG
This sequence comes from Coenobita brevimanus, assembly GCF_032717465.1. NCBI lineage: Eukaryota > Metazoa > Arthropoda > Malacostraca > Decapoda > Coenobitidae > Coenobita > Coenobita brevimanus. Next base: position 24,249,490 of record NC_137013.1, on the reverse strand, counting down.
AAGTGAGCATGGAAGTGAAAAAGTTATTACATGACTATTGTGATACCAACTCTTACGTATGGATGTGAAGCTTGGACGTTGTTGGAGGGTCACAAGTCAAGAGTGATAGCAGTGGAAATGAGTTATTTGAGAGGAACCTGTAGAGTCACATGGAGAGACAGACTGACAAATGAGGATGTGAAAGAGCGTTGTGGTGTAGATGTGGATGTGATAGGAAGCGTTAGAAACGCGTTGAGGTGATTTGGCCATGTGGAGAGGATGGAGAGTGAGAGACTGACGAGGAGGGTGTATGTGAGGTGGAGGGGGGGAGAGGGAGGGGAAGGCCAAGGATGAGATGGAGGGATGGAGTGGAGAGGTATATGAGAGGGGTGTGAATTGGGAACAGGGCAGTGAAATGGCAGGGGACAGGGTAACATGGAGGCGATTTGTTTGTAGCCACCCCGTATAAGGGATTAAGGTGTCTGGCAATAAATAGATAGATAGATATTATTTTCAAGATATACAACAAGGAATTGGGCTTAGCTAGGTAGTGGTAAGGAAAGACCAATAGGAATGGACAAAAAGAGGCCAGTGCAAGACAGTACACTAAAACAGTTCCACTATGTGTACAAGGAAAGGATGAATATTATTTAGTCACGAGTGGGAGCCATGGTAATGAGTCATATGAATTAGGCTGTGATTTAACATGAACATGCCTAGGCAAACCAATGAAGAGTACAGTGTTATTTTGGCGTGGAAGCTTCAGAAAGATCCATGAGGGATGCTTTGACGTGGTTCAGCAATACAGAGTAAACAGAGGGTGATTTAAACTAGGAGAGTGTATGAGTAAAGAGGATGGATTGAGAGGAACGGAAATACTGAAGATGAGGTGGAGGGATGGAATGGAGAGGTATGTGAGAGAGATCTAGGACGCCTAGATCTGGCATCTGTCGATTGGAGACAGGTTGGCATGGAGACAATTTAGCTGAGACTGCTCATCAGAGATTGGGGCATCCGTCTGTAGATACAGCTGGTGAAGTTTCCCATTATTTCACCAGTAAGAACTTACAAGGGGAGGTCTGTTTATTCTGGTGAAAACTTGTACTGTATGAAGATGCTCTTTTATTGGGTGTAATATAGGTGGTACCTAATTTCTACATAAGAAGGGAGAATTCCACTGTTGTAGTAAAGCCTTCACTATGAATAAAGAAAAATTATTTGCAGGACATAATTTCCACTTTAAAGAATCCATTGGTAATGCAAGGTTCCCTGCTACACAAGGATGAGTGATATACCATATCTGTTGACCTTCAGTATATATTATTATGCTGTAGTAAACACTACTGGAAGTTTCATCAGTGCCATAAAATTAAACTTCCATTATACTGTACATATTTATATCTTATTTTGCTATGGTACACACTAGTGGATGTTGTACCACTGCCATATCTTTATACTTTCATTATATGTATCACCAGCCTTCAGGACCTGTTCCACACCATTTCCTTTTGCTGAACCTTTTCAGTGTTTTCAGTAACACAGAGAGTAGGCCAGCATACACTCATAAACCAAACCTCTACTTCCAACAGCCTCCACCACAATACATGCATGTTATGAACCCACATCTATTTCCTTCCCCCTTTATTTTTATGAATGGAGGACACCTGTAAGTTGGTGTATGGATTATTTTTAAATTAATTTATTTTTCCTTCCTCTATTCATCTTCCTATAGATAGAAGTAATACTTTTTCTTATACACACAGTTGGAAGTTGTACCAGTCCTACACCTACATCTTTCTGATTTCATTAAATACATTATTACACTCTCTCTTCTGTCTTTCACCTTCCTTCTGCCTATGGGTGACTCAGCACTGAGTGACAAGCCAAGTGGCTTCCTGTACACCAGGAAACCATTTACTATGCTGGGTGGTAACCATATAACCTAATTAAGGCACCTGATGGTTTAGTGGTTAATTAAGGCGCTCCAATCAGATTAAGCCTGTGTAGGTTTATATCCAAGGGATGGTTGGGGTTTACTGCTCACGTGATGCCACTCAGGGATGAGTGAGATTGGTCACTCGTCTTAAATGTCAGGACCAACTTGCCTAACCCTGGGCTCCTCTCCTGATGGAGCAACATAGGACTGGATGATGGATGGAAATACATTATTTCTTTGCTTTTGTAACACTAGTGGAAGTTGTGCCAGTGCCATATCTTTATGCTTTTATTAATAATATTAATATAAATTGCTCTAGTAACCACTTGTGGAAAGTGACCAATTCATATAGCCTAACCTTTGGTTAGGTTGATATGCAAGGTTGCATTACACTGGAGTGTGTAGCTGAGGACTGGGTGCCTCCAGTCTTGCCTATCCCGTTTGCCCTGTAAGTGTATTATTCTTTAGGCCTGTTATCTCAATTTCAGCCATCTTCATTGTATTTTTCTGGTACATATTCTGCATGATTACCATTTTTCTTAAACCTTTCCTACTATAATTGATTTTCATTTTTGCAAATACTCATGCTTGTAAATAAAGGCATATTCATGCCACCTTGCCTTTCTCCTTAAGTAGGGTACAAATCTTTAAACTAACAGGTCATACTCATTCCTCCAGACAGTCCTTTTAACCTGAATAATGGAAAAAGGGGAATAACAGTTTCCCGGGGCTAGCCTCTATCAGATCATATAGCCCTGGTAGGTGACAGGAGGGTGCTACCCCTCTCGGCAAGGCAGCTACTGGGAATGGCTCCAACTCATGACCCCCCCCCCCAGTTCTGAGCCTGATGCTCTACCACTGAGCCACTCTGCCCCCAAATAATGGAAGAAACTTTGACTGGAAAACCAATTGTCATATTGCTCTAGTCTTAAAATGGGGTCAGTTCCAAACAGGGAAAGTACAGGGAGAAGATAGTAAAACAAACTTCATATTCATAATTATTTTTATTTATCTGTGACTTAAGAAAATGTATGTGACTACTCAAATGTTGAATTGACCAAGCAAAAAGGAATAAGGTTATTGGAGTAGATGCATGAACAGAGGTACTGATATACTACCCATAAGCACAATACCAGATAGTGCACCCAAGCTGCCTCCAAGTGGTTGCTGATATACAAAATAGTGGTCCTCCTACTGTGCAAATCCCGAAATATCAATTTCCCAAATGTCGAAATGGTGGTTTTCCTAAAAAAAAAAAAAATGAAATCAGTTTACTCAACATAGTTTTGTAAATACAGTATCATATGTATCCCCCCCCCACACACAGACACAATGATAACAATAATAATAAAAATTCCTTGCTTTGGCTTCCAGTATGAACACTGTATTGGCAGAGCTTTAGTACTTTGCAGACACCCAAGCCAACTTAAACTGGACTCGTCTGAATTATGTGGCTTTGTTCATAATTTTTTGTTGTGTGATTTTCTCACCTAGGAAGACAACATTTTCATTGTTTACTGATAAATTTTTACACCAGAACCATGACTGTGAGATAAAGTACAGTATAGTATATATACTGTGATCTGTGAAGGGAATGCCAAGCAATTGGATGTTTATAAATAGAAGCGATGGTAATGATTGAGAAATAGTTTTCCAAGATTTTTAAATTTCCATAAGCCTCTTGATCCTGAAAATTTCTGAATTTGAGAACTGTGCTGTAGTACTGTATTAGTCACCAAGATATCATACCCATGTCGAACCTCATCAACCCACAAATTATAAATACAGTGTACGTTTTTTTTTTTTTTTTTACACAGAGAGCAAAATTCATTCCATAATTTCATACTCATCACACTTGTCAAACTCCCTTCTTTTTCCAAATAACTCCACAAACGTCATAATCTCTGAGGTATATATTCCTTCAAGATGATCATTTTTTTCAAGTGTGTTTCCTGTAAGCCAAGAAACCATTTACAACGCTGGGTGTAACCATATAACCAAACCATATGTGTTCCCTACGTGTCAAGTGGGTTGGTGGAGGGTTAGTGCCCCTCCCTGTAAAACAAATAACTCAGAGTCAAATGGCCACCCCGTACGGGATTATGGCGTCTGGCAATAGATAGATAGATAGATAGACTTGTATGAGAGAGAGAGAGAGAGAGAGAGAGAGAGAGAGAGTCTTACACACTCTTCCAAACTCATCCACCAAGCCTTGCAGCTCCCCTTCGTCTTCACTTAACAACACAGTATCATCTGCAAACAACAGTACAGGGAGTTTCCAAACACTTCCCTGTCTCATGAGGGCCACTCCAACATCCACTGCCCTACCTTGTATCTCTTTTATAACCCCATCCATATACAGATTGAACAACCATGGAGACATTTCACATGCCTGTTTCAACCCAACCGTCAAATAGAAAAGCTCAATTTATTATCCACACACACACTGCAGCCTTAGCACCCTCATACATACTTTTCACAGCATTCAACAACTTCCCATCTACTCCATATAGGCTATTCTTGGTAATTTCCACAACCCTTGTCTATCCACCCTGTCAAATGCTTTCTCCAGATCCATGAAGGCCGCATACAATTTCATTCCCTTCTCTAGAAACTATTCCACTAAAGATCTAAAAATGAATATCTGATCTACACAACCTCTTCCCTTCTTGAAGCCTTCTTGTTCTTCTCCAACTAATTCCTCTGTTATTTCCCTAACTCTGTCAATAAGTATCCTACCATACACTTTTCCTATTACACCAAGAAGATAAATCCATCCATCCATCCATTGCCAGACGCCATGTATCCCAAACGGGGTGGTCAAGGGCTTAGAGTTAATTGTTTTACAGGGAGGGGCACTAATCCTCCACCAACCCCACTTGACACGTAGGGATGCCAACAGCATCTGGTGTTCCCAGGCGGTCACCCATCCAAGTACTAACCAGACCCAACGTTGCTTAACTTCGCTGATCAGACTGGAAGCGGTGTACTCAACGATAAATGCCCCTGTGATTACCATACACTTCCTTTTCCCCTTTCCCTTTCTACAAGGGAATAATTATACCTGACTTCCAATCTTCCAGGACTCTACCTTCAGTGCTGAGCAGGTGCACAAACACTTGCGCAAAGCGCAGTTGCGCACCCTTGCGCTCCGGTGATATCGTTTGCGCATTGCGCACCGCACGAGACCATGCGCAATTTTGCGCTTGCGCACATGAAAAGGCAGGTGCGCAAGCGCAAACTTAGTTGCGCTTGCAAAACTAAATTTGCGCTTGCGCACCTGCCTTGCGCACCTGCCTTGTGGATTACGCACTGCGCAATCCAAGGGACACGTGGTCTTCCATGGGACACATGGTGGGAGCTTCCCGCATGGCTGGACAAGGGATGGGGGAGGCTGGGGTGGGTCGCGGGGGTGATTTGGTGCTTGGTGGGGGGAGGCGGGAGGGAAGGGGGTAGTAGCATTAATATGCTTCAACAGATAATGTATTTTTAATATTTTTAAATTATTATTATTAGTAAATGATAATAAATATATATTATTTATTAAGATTAGCATATGCAATTCCTTACAAAAACCATTAAAATGTATTATTAAAATCAAATATCCACAGCCTAATAATTTATTAGGCTGTGGATATTTGATTTAAATAATATGTTTTCATGATTTTTTATTTTTTGTAACGAATTACATATGCTGTTGTATATCTATATTGAATTATTACATAAATTGTCTTGACAAGACAAGAGAGAGAGAGATAAAGAGCATTATTCTGAGAGAGAGAGAGAGAGAGAGAGAGAGAGAGAGAGAGAGAGAGAGAGAGAGAGAGAGAGAGAGAATAAATACCAAGAGAGAGAGATAAAGAGCATTATTCTGAGAGAGAGAGAGAGAGAGAGAGAGAGAGAGAGAGAGAGAGAGAGAGAGAGAGAGAGAGACAGACAGACAGACAGAGAATAAAAACGTTTCATGATTTTTTATTTTTTGTAACGAATTACATATGCTATTGTATATCTATATTGAAATATTAAACAAATTGTCTTGACAAGATAAGAGAGAGAGAGAGATAAAGAGCATTATTCGGAGAGAGAGAGAGAGAGAGAGAGAGAGAGAGAGAGAGAGAGAGAGAGAGAGAGAGGATAAATACGCGGGAATAGCAAAGGAGCGTCCCTTCAGTGAGGAGATAAGGCATTAACTTCGTCCCTCTTCTCTCTCTTATTCTCCATTCCTTCCCTCCTCTCTCTCTTATTCTCCACTCACTCCCTCCTCTGTCGGAGAGAGAGAGAGTTGATGATACAGTAATCGCGTGATCTTTGCCAATGCCTTGGTAAATAAAGGCTGTTTTTCCCGGACAATAACCTACTCTACCTCAGTCACCGCGGGTGGTGGGCAGGTTGCTACTTTAGTAAGTTATTTAATTATACCAATATATATTTTACAGTAATTCCCACAAATATATGCAAATGATTTGCGCTAGCGCTTTGCGACATTGCACAAGCTAAATATTAGATTGCGCACTTGCGCAAATTACAAATAATAGAAAATAATAATAAAAAATAAAAGTAAGTAGGTATGCTGTTTTATTTAAATATCTAAATATTTTTCGGTAATTCCCAAAAATATATGCAAATGGTTGCGCTTGCGCTTTGCGACATTGCGCAAGCTAAATATTTGTCAGATTGTGCATTTGAGCTTGCGCAAGGTAGTGAACTGTGGATTGCGCTTTGTGCTTGCGCAAGGTCCTTCTTCGCTTGCGCTGCCCACCACTGTCTACCTTCCTCCCAGGGCAATCTGCACATCTTCCACATCCATTCTACTACTATCTGTCCCCCATGCTTCAGCATTTCACCACACACTCCATAAATTCTTGGAGCTTTCCCCATTTTGACTTTCTTCATTGCTTCCACAACTTCTATCTTACTAATTTCTTCCTGTCTCCTCACCTCCCTCCTTCTCCCAGCCATTCCCCAGCCACTTATACTCACATTACTTTCATTCTCTTTGTTCAACAATTCATTAAAGTGTTCTCTCCATCTGCTCACTTTTTCTCCCTTCTCAATATATTCCTCTAAATGGCCAATCAGAATCACTGGACAGTCAGTAATTTCATTCCTCAAAAATAAAAATATTGCTCTCTTACACTGTCAAATTTAATTCTCAGATACAGCTCCTAAAGCTCATGCCAAGCACTATTTGTTTACCATCGCCAAGGAAAGAAATGTATCATCTGCAAGTAATTACATTATTTATCAAGCAACACTTCCATTTACTTCAAAACTCTTGTCTGTTTTCTTCCACTTATTTTTTTTTTCACTCTTGTATATTCTTCCCTGTCTCCTGCAGCTCCTGCCTTCATTCATTAGACTCTTTGGACCTTCATTTAATCTAAAAGTAAGCAGTGGTGTGCCTTACCATATCAAATCTCCAATACTTATTTGGTTTTGTTAAAATGTTGGCCATAAGTGAATAGTCTATGCTGAAAGGTTAAGTTCGGCAATGCTACCAGGATGAAAGGTTGAAGTTCGGCAGTGATATCAGTAGAGTGCTGTTTTAGGTGAAACAAAGAACGGTTTATAGTTCATTTATAAAATACAACCACCGCAAAAAATTATAACTAGTATTAGTGTTTAACCATGAATTTCAACTTAAACTCCACATCTATTTAACTAACCCACATCTGGTAAATGAGAATGGTTCTTACCTGTTCAATTCAACTTAAATAAAGAGGCCTTCCAAATGTATAACTGTTGCAATTCTTCCCTGCAACAAAGAATATGTAAATGAAAATGACAGTACAAATAATGAGATGTTTTGGCCATGGGAATTAGTTAGTTGAGAGTCGGACTTGGAGAGTATGAGAGGGGAGACCAAGGATAAGCTGGAGGGATGGAATGAAGAGATATATATGAAATGGGGTGTGTCAGTAAGAGGGATGGCAGCCAATGTAAAGAAAACTCACTGGTTATGCTTTATTAAGTGTGCAATATCTCGTGGTTTCTGCGTTTCCCACAATTATAGTCACAGAATCGACAGTCAAATGGTTTCTGAACAAAATCTCTTGGAATTCCATTTAAATATATACTATATGTAACCTGTTTCTGTTGCTTCGTATATAATGACATTTCTACCTATGCTTCACCATGATCAACAGCTTATGGCAACTTCGTTATCGTTGGCAATGGCTTAACCATCTCGAAACCACTGATTACATTCACACATAATTTCGAAGAAACTACATATAAGCCATATAAATCTCTTGTAATAGCTTTAAAGGATAATCCTGAAACTCATTCAGTACGTGATCGATTTTAGGTATTTTATTCTTGATACTCTCAGATAATTATAAGTAACGTACGATAAACTTTTACATCGTCTGAGTGTTATGATTCATCGCGTAATACAACTAGAGTGTGAGTTTAAACAGATGACAGGAAGAAAGCAGACATAAAAATTTAAATTACTTTGACAGTGTTGACTTCGTAGAACTTCTTTATCGAGATGTTTATGTTGGATATTACACCTTCATATTGTAGTGAATGGTATCATTATCTTCTTCCTTTCGGCATAGTTTGCATCACTGACAAACATTACGAAGTTATTAATGATTAAATTGAATAAGAAGATCAGGATAACATGTTACGAAATGATTTAAACCTGAATAAAGGAAAACTAGATTGTCCGTGTCATGTTATTGCCATCGACATTATGGGGTCTGGGGCTAGGCTACCTGTGGCCAATACATTTAAGAGAAAAAGACTAGTTTACTATCCTTGGTTGCTTTACGAAATCGAAAACTCTCCTCTCACTTCTTGACAATCGAAATTATGGAAGACCGTCACTGTTACTGGAGCACACTAGTGTGAAAATACACAGAATTCACTTTAATACGCCTCCGTCCATTCCTGTCTTCAAACAATTTTCTTTCCCCTCAAATAAGAGGAGAAGTCGATGATTGCTGCGTCCAGTCAATCCAGTTCAGAAAGTCTCCCGTAACGCAGGTGCAGCCGTCTGGATATAGCAACTGTACAATGAAAAGCTATTTTCTGCTTTCACTCACACCCATTACTATTCAAATCTCGATGCGTCGTAGACGAACTTTCATCAAGCCTTCAGCAAATAGCAACTATTTGGATGTGTGATGACCATTACTTTTAGATGGGATTTGATAAGAAAACGACCGAATACCAGCCTGCATATATCTTTTGATGTGGAAAGACTTTTTGATAAACGCTGTGGGTATATTTCGAAGAGTTTTACTAATTTTTACCTCCCGCCTTTAGGAGGGCGAGATGATATTTGACTGTGTGTGTGTGTGTGTGTGTGTGTGTGTGTGTGTGTGTGTGTGTGCTTCTTGTTTCGCAATATAACACAAAAAATATTTTGGGTTCATTTTAGAAATGGATAGGAAAGGGTGGATGTTTACTGCCCTTATTAGAAAATTCTTTGTCCCTAACATCTAAAGAGATCATTTCTCTTTTATTCATATTCTCACCAGACATTTTTCTCCAGGTGAAGGTAGAATTGCGAAACCGGAAATGTTACATGTAGCTTTCATAAACCGTTTCATTTCAAGGGTTTCTCTTATATAAAATAAAACAGTCGGTCTGTTGCTAACTTTATGTAAACGTCACTGTGCTAAAGATTTTAGGGGAGGCGAGAGGGTTGGTACTGGCTCTTAAACTCTGATTCTGGGAGACCGGGATTAGGTGTCCGGTAACCCGCCTCCCCTTTTTTCTACTCAGTTTTCGTTAAAACTCATTTTTCTTTCATTGACATCTGAGTCTTCCGGTGACAGCGGCAAAAAAATAAAATATTATTAACCACTTTTGGATTCTGACTTATACTCTGTTCTTGCTTTCTCCATAATTACGTTTTTTTTTTTTTTTTTCAGATTTAGAAAGACTCTTTGATGTAAAGAGCTAGGATGCAGTCTTCATGAACCTCTTCAGTGTACAAGGTGATCTCCAAACTTAGCAACCCTGTCTAACAGTCACAAAAAGAAAAAAAAAATCCAGAAATCCTGCGATCGATTGGGTTAAGAATGTTTTATGTTGTTCTTGCTAAAGACACAGTCTTTCCACTGAACTGCACATTAAAACACATTATCTTGACTTCTCTTTGTGATAGCTGCATTACTTTTTCAAATTGTGATAAGTATTAACTGTCAATCATTCTTCTAACAGACAATTATATTTAACTTGGCAGTTTAAAGCATAATCCTGAAACTCATTCAGGACGTGATCGATTTTACGTATTTTCTTCGTGATACTCTCAGGTAATTATAAGTAACGTACGATTTACCTTACATCGTCTGAGTGTTATGATTCATTGTGTAATACAAGTAGAGTGTGTGTTTAAACAGATGACAGGAAGAAAGCAGACATAAAAATTTAAATTACTTTGGCAGTGTTGACCTGGTAGAACTTCTTTATCGAGATGTTTATGTTGGATATTACACCTTCATATTGTATTGAATGGTATCATTATCTTCTTGCTTTCGACATAGTTTGCATCACTGACAAACATTACGATGTTATAAATGACTAAACTGAATAAGCAGATCAGGATAACACGTAACGAAATGATTTATACCTGAATGAAGGAAAACCAGATTGTCAGTGTCATGTTATTCCCCTCGACATGGTGGGGTCTGGGACTAGGCTACCGGTGGCTAATACATTTAAGAGAAGAAGGCTAGAATACTATCCTTGATTGCTTTACGCAATCGAAAACTCTCCTGTCACCTCTTCACAATCGAAATTATGCAAGACCGTCACTGTTACTGGAACACACTAGTTTGAAGATACACAGAATTCCCTTTAATACGTCTCCGTTCATTCCTGTCTTCAAATAATTTCCTTTCCCCCCAAATAGGCGGAGAAGTCGAGGAATGCTGTGTCCAATCAATCCAGTTCAGAAAGTCTCCCGTAACGTAGGTGCAGCCGTCTGGAAATAGCAACGGTGTAATGAAAACCTATTTTCTGATATTCCCTCTCACCTATTCCTGTTCAAATCTCGATGCGTTGTGGACGAACTTTCATCAAAGTTTCAGGAAATAGCAACTATTTGGATATGTGACGACGATTATTTTTAGAAGGGATTTGATACGAAATCGACCAAATACCATCCGCAATATTATCTATGATGTGGAAAGGCTTTTTGATAAACGATGCGGCTATATTTCGATGAGTTTTCCTAATTTTTACCTCCTGCCTTTAGGAGGGCTAGGTGATATTTGACTGTGTGTGTGTGTGTGTGTGTGTGTGTGTGTGTGTGTGTGTATGTCTGTGTGTGTGTCTGTGTTGTTTCGCAATACAACACATAAAATTTTCTGGTTCATATAGATATTGATAGGAAAGGGTGGGAGTTTACTATCTTCATTAGAAAATTCTTAGAGCCTAACATCTAAAGAGATCTTTTCTCTTTCATTCCTATTCTCACCAGACATTTTTGTCCAGGTGAATGTAGACTTATGAAACTGGAAATATTACATGTAGGTTTCATACACCGTTTCATTTCAAGGGGCTCTCGTCTATAAAATAAAACAGTCGTTTTGTTGCTAACTTTATGTAAACGTCACTGTGCTAAAGACTTTAGGGGAGGAGAGAGGGTTGGTACTGGCTCTTAAACTCTGATTCTGGGAGACCGGGATCAATTATCCGGTAACCCGCCTCCCCTTTTTTCTTCACAGTTTTCGGTAAAACTCGTTTTCCTTTGCACAGACACATGAGTGTTCTAGTGATTGCCGCAACAATATAAAATATTATTCACCACATTTGTATACTAACTTATATTCTCTTCTTGCTTTCTCGATAATTACGTTTTATTTTTTATTTCGAAAGAAACTTTGATCTAAAGAGCTAAGATGCAGTCTTCAGTAACCTATTCAGTGTACAAGGTGACCTCCAAACTTAGCAAGCCTGTCAAACGGTCACATAAAAGAAAAAAGAAAAAAACAGAAATCCTTTGATCGATTAGATTTAGAATGTTTTATGATGTTCTCGCTAAAGACACGTTCTTTGTACAGAACTGCGCATTAAAACACATTACCTTGACCTCTCTTTGTCATGGCTGCATTAGTTTTTCAAATTGTGATAAGTATTAACTGTCAGTCATATTTTTAACACTAAATTATACTTAACTTGGTAGTAACCGCGGGTGACATCCGAGAATGACTTTGAAAAAAGTAGACCAAACCTCGGGTGTCATTCTCGAATGTTTGTGAATGTTTTGAATACCGCGCGTTTTTTCCGTGCACCAATTGTTTCAAGGGAGAGTAGCTATTAAAGGATAATCCTGAAACTCATTCAGTACGTGATCGATTTTAGGTATTTTATTCGTGATACTCTCAGATAATTATAAGTAATGTACGATTTACCTTACATCGTCTGAGTGTTATGATTCATTGTGTAATACAAGTAGAGTGTGAGTTTAAAGAGATGACAGGAAGAAAGCAGACATACAAATTTAAATTACTTTGGCAGTGATGACTTGGTAGTACTTCTTTATCGAGATGTTTATGTTGGATATTACACCTTCATATTGTAGTGAATGGTATCATTATCTTCTTGCTTTCGACATAGTTTGCATCACTGACAATCATTAAGAAGTTATAAATGACTAAACTGACTATGCAGATCAGGATAACATGTTCCGAAATGATTTATACCCGAATGAAGGAAAACTAGATTGTCAGTGTCATGTTATTCCTCTCGACATGGTGGGGTCTGGGACAAGGCTACCTGTGGCCAATACATTTAAGAGAAAAAGACTAGTTAACTATCCTTGATTGCTTTACGAAATCTAAAACTCTCCTCTCACTTCTTGACAATCGAAATTATGCAAGACCGTCACTGTTACTGGAGCACACTAGTGTGAAAATACACAGAATTCCCTTTCATACGCCTCCATCCATTCCTGTCTTCAAACAATTTTCATTCCCGTCAAATAAGAGGAGAAGTCGATGATTGCTGTGTCCAATCAATCCAGTTCAGAAAGTCTCCCGTAATGCAGGTGCAGCCGTCTGGATATAGCAACTGTACAATGAAAAGCTATTTTCTGCTTTCACTCACACCCATTACCATTCAAATCTCGATGCGTCGTAGACGAACTTTCATCAAGCCTTCAGCAAATAGCAACTATTTGGATGTGTGATGACCATTACTTTTAGATGGGATTTGATAAGAAAACGACCGAATACCAGCCTGCATATATCTTTTGATGTGGAAAGGCTTTTTGATAAACGCTGTGGGTATATTTCGAAGAGTTTTACTAATTTTTACCTCTCGCCTTTAGGAGGGAGAGGTGATATTTGACTCTGTGTGTGTGTGTGTGTGTGTGTGTGTGTGTGTGTGTGTGGGTGTGTGTGCTTCTTGTTTCGCAATATAACACAAAAAATATTTTGGGTTCATTTTAGAAATGGATAGGAAAGGGTGGGTGTTTACTGCCTTTATTAGAAAATTCTTTGTCCCTAACATCTAAAGAGATCTTTTCTCTTTTATTCGTATTCTCACCAGACATTTTTCTCCAGGTGAAGGTAGAATTACGAAACCGGAAATGTTACATGTAGCTTTCATAAACCGTTTCATTTCAAGGATTTCTCTTATATAAAATAAAACAGTCGGTCTGTTGCTAACTTTATGTAAACTTTACTGTGCTAAAGATTTTAGGGGAGGAGAGAGGGTTGCTACTGGCTCTTAAACTCTGATTCTGGGAGACCGAGATCAGGTGTCCGGTAACCCGCCTCCCCTTTTTTCCACTCAGTTTTCGTTAAAACTAATTTTTCTTTGCATAGACATCTTGGTTTTCTGGTGACGGCGGAAAAAATATGAAATATTATTAACCACTTTTGGATACTGACTTATACTCTGTTCTTGCTTTCTTCATAATTACATTTTTTTTTTTTTTTTTTTTCAGATTTAGAAAGACTCTTTGATGTAAAGAGCTAGGATGCAGTCTTCAGTAACCTCTTCAGTGTACAAGGTAATCTCCAAATTTGGTAACCCTGTCTAACAGTCACAAAAAGAAAAAAAAATCCAGAAATCCTGTGATCGATTGGGTTAAGAATATTTTATGTTGTTCTTGCTAAAGACAATCTTTCCACTGAACTGCACATTAAAACACATTATCTTGACTTCTCTTTGTCATGGCTGCATTACTTTTTCAAATTGTGATAAGTATTAACTGTCAATCATTCTTCTAACAGAAAATTATATTTAACTTGGCAGTTTAAAGCATAATCCTGCAACTCATTCAGGACGTGATCGATTTTACGTATTTTCTTCGTGATGCTCTCAGGTAATTATAAGTAACGTACGATTTACCTTACATCGTCTGAGTGTTATGATTCATTGTGTAATACAACTAGAGTGTGAGTTTAAACAGATGACAGGAAGAAAGCAGACATAAAAATTTAAATTACTTTGGCAGTGTTGACTTGGTAAAACTTCTTTATCGAGATGTTTATGTTGGATATTACACCCTCATCTTGTAGTGAATGGTATCATTATCTTCTTGCTTTCGACATAGTTTGCATCACTGAGAAACATTACGATGTTATAAATGACTAAACTGAATAAGCAGATCAGGATAACATGTTACGAAATGATTTATGCCTGAATGAAGGAAAACTAGATTGTCAGTGTCATGTTATTCCCCTCGACATGGTGGGGTCTGGGACTAGGCTACCGGTGGCCAATACATTTAAGAGAAGAAGACTAGAATATATCATTGATTGCTTTACGCAATCGAAAACTCTCCTGTCACCTCTTGGCAATCGAAATTATGCAAGACCGTCACTGTTACTGGAACACACTAGTTTGAAGATACACAGAATTCCCTTTAATACGTCACCGTTCATTCCTGTCTTCAAATAATTTTCTTTCCCCCCAAATAGGCGTAGAAGTCGAGGAATGCTGTGTCCAATCAATCCAGTTCAGAAAGTCTCCCGTAACGTAGGTGCAGCCGTCTGGAAATAGCAACGGTATAATGAAAACCTATTTTCTGATTTTCCCTCTCACCTATTCCTATTCAAATCTCGATGTGTTGTGGACGAACTTTCATCAAAGTTTCAGGAAATAGCAACTATTTGGATATGTGACGACCATTATTTTTAGAAGGGATTTGATAAGAAATCGACCAAATACCATTCGCCATATTTTCTATGATGTGGAAAGGGTTTTTGATAAACGATGCGGCTATATTTCGATGAGTTTCCCTAATTTTTACCTCCTGCCTTTAGGAGGGCGAGGTGATATTTGACTGTGTGTGTGTGTGTGTGTGTGTGTGTGTGTGTGTGTGGGTGTGTGTGTGTGTGTGTGTCTGTGTGTGTGTCTGTGTTGTTTTGCAATACAACACATAAAAGTTTCTGGTTCATTTATATATTAATAGGAAAGGGTGGGTGTTTACTATCTTCATTAGAAAATTCTTAGAGCCTAACATCTAAAGAGATCTTTTCTTTTTTATTCCTATTCTCACCAGACATTTTTGTCCAGATGAATGTAGACTTATGAAACTGGAAATATTACATGTAGGTTTCATACACCGTTTCATTTCAAGGGACTCTCGTCTATAAAATAAAACAGTCATTCTGTTGCTAACTTTATGTAAACGTCACTGTGCAAAAGACTTTAGGGGAGGAGACAGGGTTGGTACTGGTTCTTAAACTCTGATTCTGGGAGACTGAGATCAATTATCCGGTAACCAGCCTCCCCTTTTTTCTTCACAGTTTTCGTTAAAACTCGTTTTCCTTTGCACAGACACATGAGTGTTCTAGTGGTAGCCGCAACAATATAAAATATTATTCACCACATTTGTATACTGACTTATATTCTCTTCCTACTTTCTCGATAATTACGTTTTATTTTTTATTTAGAGAGAACCTTTGTTCTAAAGAGCTAAGATGCAGTCTTCAGTAACCTATTCAGTGTACAAGGTGACTTCCAAACTTAGCAAGCCTGTCAAACGGTCACATAAAAGAAAAAAAAAAAAACAGAAATCCTTTGATCGATTAGATTTAGAATGTTTTATGATGTTCTCGCTAAAGACACATTCTTTGTACAGAACTGCGCATTAAAACACATTACCTTGACCTCTCTTTGTCATGGCTGCATTAGTTTTTCAAATTGTGATAAATATTAACTGTCAGTCATATTTTTAACACTAAATTATATTTAACTTGGCAGTAACCGCGGGTGTCATCCCAGAATGACTTTGCAAAAAGTAGACCAAACCTCGGGTGTCATTTTCGAATGTTTGTGAATGTTTTGAATTCCGCGCGTTTTTTCCGTGCGCCAATTGTTTCAAGGAAGTGTAGCTATTAAAGGATAATCCTGAAACTCATTCAGTACGTGATCGATTTTAGATCTTTTTTTTCGTGATACTCTCAGATAATTATAAGTAATGTACGATTTACCTTACATCGTCTGAGTGTTATGATTCATTGTGCAATACAAGTAGAGTGTGAGTTTAAAGAGATGACAGGGGGAAAGCAGACATAAAAATTTAAATTACTTTGGCAGTGTTGACTTGGTAGTACTTCTTTATCGATATGTTTATGTTGGATATTACACCTTCATATTGTAGTGAATGGTATCATTATCTTCTTGCTTTCGACATAGTGTGCATCACTGACAAACATTAAGAAGTTATAAATGACTAAACTGAATAAGCAGATCAGGATAACATGTTACGAAATGATTTATACCCGAATGAAGGAAAACTAGATTGTCAGTGTCATGTTATTCCCCTCGACATGGTGGGGTCTGAGACTAGGCTACCGGTGGCCAATACATTTAAGAGAATAAGACTAGAATACTATCCTTGATTGCTTTACGCAATCGAAAACTCTCCTGTCACCTCTTCACAATCGAAATTATGCAAGAACGTCGCTGTTACTGGAACACACAAGTGGGAAAATACATAGAATTGAATTTAATACGCCTTCGTTCATTCCTGTCTTCAAATAATTTTCTTTCCCCCCAAATAGACGGAGAAGTCGATGAATGCTGTGTCCAATCAATCCAGTTCAGAAAGTCTCCCGTAACGTAGGTGCAGCCGTCTGGAAATAGCAACGGTACAATGAAAAGCTCTTTTCTGATTTTCTCTCCCACCCATTCCTATTCAAATCTCGATGCGTTGTGGATGAACTTTCATCAAACCTTTAGGAAATAGCAACTATTTGGATATGTGACAACCATTATTTTTAGAAGGGATTTGATAAGAAATCGACCAAATACCATCCGCCATTTTTTTTATGATGTGGAAAGGCTTTTTGATAAACGATGCGGCTATATTTCGATGAGTTTTGCTCATTTTTACCTCCTGCCTTTAGGAGGGCGAGGTGATATTTTACTGTGTTTCTGTGAGTGCATGTGTGTGTGTGTGTGTGTGTGTGTCTATGTGTGTGTCTGTGTGTTGTTTCGCAATATAACACAAAAAATTTTCTGGTTCATTTAGATTTTGATACGTAAGGGTGGGTGTTTACTATCTTCATTAGAAAATTCTTAGACACTAACATCTAAAGAGATCTTTTTTGTTTTATTCCTATTCTCACCAGACATTTTTGTCCAGGTGAATGTAGACTTATGAAACTGGAAATATTACATGTAGGTTTCATACACAGTTTCATTTCAAGCGACTCTCCTCTATATAATAAAACAGTCGGTCCGTTGCTAGCTTTATATAAACGTCACTGTGCTAAAGATTTTAGGGGAGGAGAGAGGGTTCGTACTGGCTCTTAAACTCTGATTGTGGGAGACCGGGATCAAGTGTCCGGTAACCCGCCTACCCTTTTTTCTTCACAGTTTTCGTTAAAACTCATTTTTCTTTGCACAGACACATGAGTGTTCTGGTGATAGCCGCAACAGTATAAAATATTATTCACCACTTTTGTATAGTGACTTATACTCTCTTCTTGCTTTCTCGATAATTACGTTTTATTTTTAATTTAGAAAGACTCTTTGATCTAAAGAGCTAAGATGCAGTCTTCAGTAACCTATTCAGTGTACAAGGTGACCTCCAAACTTAGCAAGCCTGTCTAACGGTCACATAAAAGAAAAAAAAAAAAAAAACAGAAATCCTTTGGTCAATTAGATTTAGAATGTTTTATAATGTTCTTGCTAAAGACACATTCTTTGTACCGCACTGCGCATTAAAAGACATTACCCTGACCTCTTTTTTTCATGGCGGCATTAGTTTTTCAAATTGTGATAAGTATTAACTGTCAGTCATATATCTAACACTAAATTATATTTAACTTGGCAGTTTAAAGGATAATCCTGAAACTCATTCAGGACGTGACCGATTTTACGTATGTTATTCGTGATACTCTCAGATAATTATAAGTAACGTACGATATACTTTTACATCCTCTGAGTGTTATGATTCATCGTGTAATACAGCTAGAGTGTGAGTTTAGACAGATGACAGGAAGAAATGAAACATAAAAATTTAAATTACTTTGACAGTGTTCACTTCGTACAACTTCTTTATAGAGATGTTTATGTTGGATATTACGCCTTCATATTGTAGAGAATGGTATCATTATCTTCTTGCTTTCGGCATAGTTTGCATCAATGACAAACATTACGAAGTTATTAATGATTAAATTGAATAAGAAGATCACCATAACATGTTACGAAATGATTTAAACCTGAATAAAGGAAAACTAGATTGTCAGTGTCATGTTATTCACATCGACATTGTGGGGTCTCGGGCTAGGCTACCTGTGGCCAATACATTTAAGAGAAAAAGACTAGAATACTATCCTTGGTTGCTTTACGAAATCGAAAACTCTCCTGTCAATTCTTGACAATCGAAATTATGGAAGACCGTCACTGTTACTGGAGCACACTAGTGTGAAAATACACAGAATTCACTTTAATACTTCTCCGTCCATTCCTGTCTTCAAACAATTTTCTTTCCCCTCAAATAAGAGAAGTCGATGATTGCTGCGTCCAATCAGTCCAGTTCAGAAAGTCTCCCGTAACGCAGGTGCAGCCGTCTGGATATAGCAACTGTACAATGAAAAGCTATTTTCTGCTTTCACTCACACCCATTACTATTCAAATCTCGATGCGTCGTAGACGAACTTTCATCAAGCTTTCAGCAAATAGCAAATATTTGGATAGGTGACGACCATTATTTTTAGAAGGGATTTGATAAGAACTCAACCAAATAACATCCGCCATATTTCTTATGATGTGGAAAGGGTTTTTGCTAAACGCTGCGGCTATATTTCGATAAGTTTTGCGAATTTTTACCTCCTGCCTTTAGGAGGGCGAGGTGATATTTTTCTGTTTTTCTGTGTGTGTCTGTGTTGTTTCGCAATACAACACATAAAATTTTCTGGTTCATTTCAGATGTTGATAGGAAAGGGTGGGTGTTTACTGTCTTCATTAGAAAATTCTTAGACCCTAACATCTAAAGAGAACTTTTCTCTTTTATTCCTATTCTCACTAGACATTTTTGTCCAGGTGAATGTAGACTTTTGAAACTGGAAATATTACATGCAGGTTTCATACACCGTTTCATTTCAAGGGACTCTCCTCTGTAAAATAAAACAGTCGGTCTGTTGCTAACTTTATGTAAACGTCACTGTGCTAAAGATTTTAGGGGAGGAGAGAAGGCTGGTACTGGCTCTTAAACTCTGATTCTGGGACACCGGGATCAAGTGTCCGGTAACCCGCCTTCCGTTTTTTCTTCACAGTTTTCGTTAAAACTCTTTTTCTTTACACAGACACATGAGTCTTCTTGTGATAGCCGCAACAATATAAAATATTATTCACCAATTTTGTATACCGATTTATACTCTCTTCTTGCTTTGTCGATAATTACGTTTTAATTTTTATTTAGCAAGACTCTTTGATCTAAAGAGCTAAGATGCAGTCTTCAGTAACCTATTCAGTGTACAAGGTTACCTCCAAACTTAGCAAGCCTGTGTAACGGTCACATAAAAGAAAAAACAAAACAAAAACAGAAATCCTTTGATCGATTAGATTTAGAATGTTTTATGATGTTCTTGCTAAAGACACATTCTTTGTACCGAACTACGCATTAAAAGACATTACCTTGACCTCTCTTTGTCATGGCTGCATTAGTTTATCAAATTGTGATAAGTATTAACTGTCAGTCATATTTCTAACACAAAATTATATTTAACTTGGCAATTTAAAGCATAATCCTGAAATTTATTCAGGACGTGATTGATTTTAGGTATTTTATTCGTGATTCTCTCAGATAATTATAAGTAACGTATGATATACTTTTACATCGTCTGAGTGTTATGATTCATCGTGTAATACAGGTAAAGTGTAAGTTTAGACAGATGACTGGAAGAAATGAGACATAAAAAATTTAAAATACTTTGCCAGTGTTGACTTCGTAGAACTTCTTTATCGAGATGTTTATGTTGGATATTACACCTTCATATTGTAGTGAATGGTATCATTATCTTCTTGCTTTCGGCATAGTTTGCATCACTGATAAACATTACGAAGTTATTAATGATTAAATTCAATAAGAAGATTAGGATAACATGTTACGAAATGATTTAAACTTGAATAAAGGAAAACTAGATTGTCCGTGTCATGTTATTCCCCTCGACATTGTGGGGTCTGGGGCTAGGCTACCTGTGGTCAATACATTTAAGAGAAAAAGACTAGTTTACTATCCTTCGTTGCTTTACGAAATCGAAAACTCTCCTGCCACCTCTTGACAATCGAAATTATCCAAGACCGTCACAGTTACTGGAGAACACTAGTGTGAAAATACAAAGAATTCCCTTTAATACACCTCCGTTCATTCCTGACTTGAAACAATTTTCTTTCCCCTCAAATACGCAGAGAAGTCGATGATTGCTGTGTCCAATTAATCCAGTTCAGAAAGTCTCCCGTAACTTCGATGTAGCCGTCTGGAAATAGGAACTGTACAATGAAAAGCTCTTTTCTTCTTTCCCTCCCACCCATTCCTATTCAAATCTCGATGCGTTGTGGACGAACTTTCATCAAACCTTCAGGAAAGAGCAACTATTTGGATATGTGACGACCATTACTTTTAGATAGGATTTGCTAAGAAATCGACCGAATACCAGCCTGCATATAGGTTTTGATGTGGAAAGGGTTTTTGATAAACGCTGCGGGTATATTTCAAAGAGTTTTACTAATTTTTACCTCACGCCTTTAGGAAGGCGAGGTGATAATTGAGTGTGTGTGTGTGTGTGTGTTGTTTTGCAATATAACACAAAAAATATTTCTGGCTCATTTCAGAAATGGATAGGAAAGGGTGGGTGTTTACTACCATTAATGGAAAATTCTTAGACCCTAACATCTAAATAGATCTTTTCTCCTTTATTCCTGTTCACACCAAACATTTTTATCCAGGCGAAGGTAGACTTATGAAACCGGAAATGTTACATGAAGCATTCATAAACTATTTTATTTCAAGGGACTCTCCTATATAAAAGAAAACAGTCGGTCTGTTGCTAACTTTATGTAAAAGTCACTGTACTAAAGATTTTATGGGAGGAGAGAGGGTTGATACTGGCTCTGAAACTCTGATTCTGGGAGACCGGGATCAGGTGTCCGGTAACCCGCCACCCCTTTTTTCTTCTCAGTTTTCGTTAAAACTCATATTTCTTTCCACAAAGACATGAGTGGTCTGCTGACATCTGTAACAATAGAAAATAATATTCACCACTTTTGAATACTTACTTATACTCTGTTCTTGCTTTCTCCATAATTATGTTTTTTTTTTTTTTTTTCAGATTTAAAAACACTCCTTGATCTAAAGAGCTAAGATACAGTCTTCAGTAACCTAATCAGTGTACAATGTGACCTCCAAACTTAGCAACCCTGTGTAATGGTCACAAAAAGAAAAAAAAAATCCAGAAATCCTGTGATCGATTGGGTTAAGAATGTTTTATGTTGTTCTTGCTAAAGACACATTGTTTGCGCTGAACTGCGCATTAAAAAAAGACATTACCTTAACTTCCCTTTGTCATGGCTGCATTAGTTTTTGAAATTGTGATAAGTATTATCTGTCAATCATTCTTCTAACAGACAATTATATTTAACTTGGCAGTTTAAAGCATAATCCTGCAACTCATTCAGGACGTGATCGATTTTACGTATTTTCTTTGTGATACCCTCAGTTAATTATAAGTAACGTACGATTTACTTGACATCGTCTGAGTGTTATGATTCATTATGTAATACAAGTAGAGTGTGAGTTTAAACAGATGACAGGAAGAAAGCAGACATAGAAATTTAAATTACTTTGGCAGTGTTGACTTGGTAGAACTTCTTTATCGAGATGTTTATGTTGGATATTGCACCTGCATATTGTAGTGAATGGTATCATTATCTTCTTGCTTTCGACATAGTTTGCATGACTGACAAACATTACGAAGTTATAAATGACTAAACTAAATAAGCAGATCAGGATAACATGTAAGGAGATGATTTAAACATGAATGAAGGAAAACTACGTTGTCAGTGTTATGTTATTCCCCTCGACATGGTGGGGTCTGGGATTAGACTACCGGTGGCCAATACATTTAAGAGAAGAAGACTAGAGTACTATCCTTGGTTGCATTAGGCAATCGAAAACTCTCCTGTCAATTCTTGACAATCGAAATTATGGAAGACCGTTAATGTTACTGGAACACACTAGTGTGAAAATACACAGAATTCCCTTTAATACACCTCCGTTCATTCCTGTCTTCAAACAATTTTTCTTCCCCCCAAATAGGCGGAGAAGTCGAGGAATGCTGTGTCTAATCAATCCAGTTCAGAAAGTCTCCCGTAACGTAGGTGCAGTCGTCTGGAAATAGCAACGGTACATGAAAAGCTCTTTTCTGATTTTCCCTCTCACCCATTCCTATTCAAATCTCGATGCTTTGTAGACGAACTTTCATCAAACCTTCAGGAAATAGGAACTATTTGGATATGTGACGACCATTACATTTAGAAGGGATTTAATAAGAAATCGACCAAATACCATCCGCCATATTTTTTTATGAAGTGGAAAGGGTTTTTGATAAACGCTGCGGCTATATTTCGAAGAGTTTTGCTAATTTTTACCTCTTGCCTTTAGGAGGGCGAGGTGATATTTTCCTGTGTTTTCTGTTCGAGCGTGTGTGTGTGTGTGTGTGTGTGTGTGTGTGTGTGTGTGTGTGTGTGTGTTGTTTCACAATATCACACACAAAATATTTTCTGGTTCATTTCAGATGTTGATAGGAAAGGGTGGGTGTTTACTGTCTTCATTAGAAAATTCTTAGACCCTAACATCTAAAGAGATCTTTTCTCTTTTATTCCTATTCTCACCAGACATTTTTGTCCAGGTGAATGTAGACTTATGAAACTGGAAATATTACATGTAGGTTTCATAAACCGTTTTATTTCAAGAGACTCTCCTTTATAATATAAATCAGTCGGTCTGTTGCTAATTTTATGTAAACGTCACTGTGCTAAAGATTTTAGGGGAGGAGAGAGGGTTGGTACTGGCTCTTAAACTCTGATTGTGGGAGACCGGGATCAAGTGTCCGGTTACCCGCCTCCCCTTTTTTCTTCACAGTTTTCGTTAAAACTCATTTTTCTTTGCACAGACACATGAGTGTTCTGGTGACAGCCGCAACAATATAAAATATTATTCACCATTTTTGGATACTGACTTATACTCTCTTCTTCCTTTCTCTATAATTACGTTTTATTTTTTATTTAGAAAAACTCTTTGATCTAAAGAGCTAAGATGCAGTCTTCAGTAACCTATTCAGTATACAAGGTGACCTCCAAACTTAGCAAGCCTGTCTAACGGTCACATAAAAGAAAAAAAAATCCAGAAATCTTTTATTCGATTAGATTTCGAATGTTTTTTATTGTTCTTGCTAAAGACACTTTCTTTCTACTGAACTGCGCATTAAAAGACTTTACCTTGACTTCTTTTTGTCATGGGTGCATTAGTTTTTCAAATTGTGATAAGTATTAACTGTCAGTCATTTTTCTAACACTAAATTATATTTAACTTGGCAGTTTAAAGCATAATCCTGAAACTCATTCAGGACGTGATCGATTTTACGTATTTTATTCGTGATACTCTTAGATAATTATAAGTAACGTACGATTTACTTTTCTTCGTCTGAGTGTTATGATTCATCGTGTAATACAGGTAGAGTGTGACTTTAGACAGGTGACAGGAAGAAATGAGACAAAAATTTAAATTACTTTGGCGGTGTTGACTTCGTACAACTTCTTTATCGAGATGTTTATGTTGGATATTACACCTTCATATTGTAGTGAATGGTATCATTATCTTCTTGCTCTCGACATAGTTTGCATCACTGACAAACATCACGAAGTTATTAATGATTAAATTGAATAAGAAGATCAGGATAACATGTTAGGAAATGATCTGAACGTGAATAAAGGAAAACTAGATTGTCCGTGTCATGTTATTCCCCTCGACATTGTGGGGTCTGGGGCTGCACTACCTGTGGCCAATACATATAAGAGAAGAAGACTAGTGTACTATCCTTGGTTGCTTTACGAAATCGAAAACTCTCCTGTTACCTCTTGACAATCGAAATTATGCAAGACTGTCACCGTTACTGGAGCACAGTGGTGTGAAAATCCACAGAATTCACTTTAATACGCCTCCATTCATTCCTGTCTTCAAACAATTTTTTTTCCCCTCAAATTTTTTTTTTTTTTTAAATAACAGAACGGAGGAAGGAAAAACAAATGGAGAAAAAAAATAATCCATACACCAGATTACTGGTGTCCTCTGTTCATAAAATATCTGTAACAGTTAGACTTGAACAGTTGTAGGTTGAAATTTGGAGGAAAACAACTCTGGGGAAGCGAGTTCCAGAGAGATGCAGTTCGGGGAATGAAAGAATTCTGATAGGCAGAAGTTCTGCAATATGGTTGAGTGACATTCCAGTCATGAGCGCTACCAGATGCCCGTGTAGCACGAGGGAAGGCATGGAGAGGTGGCACCATGGACGCAACTTCGTCTGAGCATTTGCCAAAAAAATATCTGTAAAATAATGCAAGGGAGGCAACATTCCTTCTTACTTGCAGGGGAGGTAGTTTATATGTAATGGCAGGGTTGTTAATGATTCTAACAGCTTTATTCTGAATTTTGTCTAGTTGTCTTAATGCAACCTCTCCACAACCATTCCACAAGGGTGAGCAATATTCAAGCTGAGAGCGCACATGACTCTTATAAACTATAGCTAACTGCTCATCGGCGAAGAAGTTACAGACTCTGTACAATAATCCAAGTTTCTTTGAAGCGGTTTTAGCAAGTGATCTGACATGAGAGGTCCAGCTGAGGGCACTGTTAAGTGAGACACCAAGAATTTCAATACTTTTGGGGATGGGAACATTAGTAGCACTGAAGGTAATGTACGAATCTGGCAATATCTGTCTATTAGTAAACTGTATATATTTAGTTTTACTAGCATTAAAAGAGACAAGGTTGTTTCGTCCCCATTCACTGATTGTAGATAGATCTTGATTTATGGAGATGGCTGTATTGAGTTGAGAGGTAGAGATATTAGACTTTGTAAATGGATGTCTGAGTGTGAATGAACTATGTAGTGTTGAGTCATCTGCATATGAGTGAATGGGATTGTGAGTGATAGATAAGAGATCATTAATATGAACCAGAAATAGGGTTGGCGCCAGAACTGATCCCTGCGGCACGCCAGCGTTGAGTGGAAATTCGAATATACATCATCTACTTTTAATCTTATTTTCCTGTCACTAAGATAAGAAGATATCAAAGGAACAAAAGACGTTAGTCCATAGCAAGGGAGTTTGGACAGCAGGGAACGGTGCCATACTCTGTCGAAAGCTTTAGAGATATCAAGAGCTACTGCATGAGTTTCTCCAAAAAGATCAATTGATTGATGGATGGTATGAGTTAAGAGATTGAGTATGTTAATGGTGGATCTTTCTTGGCGAAAACCGTATTGTCTATCATTAATTAATTTGTTGGATTCAAGATGTTTAACAATATGCTTATTAATTAAAGTTTCAAATACCTTACCAAGAGAAGATGTGATAGCTATTGGTCTGTAATTGGAGGGGTCAGACGAACTTCCTTTCTTCGGAACTGGGTGGATATTGGCTTCTTTCCATGAATTTGGGAATAAAGAAGTACGTATGCATAGTCTGAATAATTTAGCTAGGACAGAGGCAAGTTCAGGGGAACACTTTTTCAAAACAATTGGCGGAATTCCATCTGGACCTGGAGCTTTGTTGGTAGGTAAATTGTCTAGGATGGATTTTACAAATCTTGTCTGTATTTTAAGTGGGGCAATTTCAGGAGAATCAAGTTCCAGTACTGAGACATTCTGGTTGGTATCATCTATGGTAGAGTTTTTTGCAAAGGTACTAGCAAAGATATCTGCTTTCCCACGTGGGTCATTTGTAATATTGCCATCTGAAGATTTTAGTGGGGGAATGGAAGATGACATGTTAAAGTTACTATTGAAAGAATTAAGAGTTGACCAGAATATTCTATTGTCATTAGGGTTGTTAAGTAGTTTTGATGCTTGCTTTTGAAGAAAGTTTGATTTAGATAGATTTAATACAGCTTTTGCATGATTTCTAGCAATTTTAAATTGGGAGAGTGATTCAGGTGTTTTTTATTTTAAGTAAGAGTTATATGCTAATGACTTTTGGGCTGTTGCTCTGGCACAATTGCCATCAAACCATTTTGGAGAGTTTGATCTTTTAGTGAATTGTTGACTTGGTATGAATAAATCCATACCAGCTAGTATTAAGTCACAAATGTGGGACTGGGTAGAATTGGGATCACTAGAGAAGAAAGACTGCCATGGAACATCAGCAAGATAATTTCTAAATCCATCCCAGTCTGCCCTGTCAAAGTGCCATCGGGTCACCCTGACAGGTTCGGAATGGGGAGGTGTAGGAGGGTTAACTAATAAGGCTTTGATGAGATTGTGGTCAGAGGATCCAAGTGGTGACAGTACGTCTATCCTGTATTGATCTGGATTATTTGTCAAGAATAAATCCAAGAGATGGGCATTATGGTCAGGATTATCAGGTATTCTGGTTGGTTGCTTTACCAACTGGGTGAGATTAAACGATTCCGCAAACAGCTCGCATTCTAGACCAGCGTCGTCAGTCTGGGCAGAATGCAATAACCATTCAACATTGTGTATGTTAAAATCACCCAAAATGGTAATTTCATTGCCAAGGGCAAGGTCAAGGTTACTCAACTGAGTGGATATGGAATCAAATACACTGGGTTCCGAAGAAGCATTGGGGGAACGATAAACTACACAGATATATTTGGTAATATTTTGGCAATTTAATTTATATAATGAGTAATCAAAAATGGATGAAGTGAAGTTTAAAATAGTATCAACTGCATACTGGGATTTGATATAACAACAGGTGCCGCCCTTGTTTCGAAAGTTTGTAAGGAGATGGTAACCGGGAAAACAAAATGGAGATATATCGGTAGAGGGTGAGATTTGTGGTTCTGTGAGGAAAAGGGCCAAAGGGGATGTGGACTGAAGGAAAAAATGAACTGAGTTTAAATTTGTGGTAAGGCCGCGGATGTTGGTAAAGAATAAGGCCGCACCGTCACCTCTTCGCCGACGAGCATTCCCGGAAATAGCAACAGTCGCTGCTGGCACAGTCGCTTGATAGCGACCGGGAGGACCCTGTGCCTCCAGCCCTACCCTGCCGGTGGTGGCAATCCGAGATACCACCTCATTTGATTGTGAGTTTGCAGCGGCCATTACTAAAGATGTGAATAGAAGGTGTGATATGTTATGCGCATGTAGTGTGGTGTAGACAGTTGAAGGTAGAGGTATCATGAGAGCATGCTGGCCTACTCTCTGTGTAAATGAATGCACTGAAAATGTTCAGAAAAGGGAGATGGTCAGGATCAAGTCCTGAGGGCTGGTGAAACGGGAGCTCCAGCTCTCCCTGTCACCAGCTTGCCATCAACCTCGGGAGTACTGCCCTGTTCGACTGGTGCTACAGTCCAATCAATCCAGTTCAGAAAGTCTCCCGTAACTTAGATGTAGCCATCTGGAAATAGCAACTGTACAACGAAAAGCTCTTTTCTTCTTTCCCTCCCACCCATTCCTATTCAAATCTCGATGCGTTTTGGACGAACTTTCATCAAACCTTCAGGAAATAGCAACTATTTGGATATGTGACGACTATTACTTTTAGATACGATTTGCTAAGAAATCGACCGAAAACCAGCCTGCATATATCTTTTGATGTGGCAAGGCTTTTTGATAAACGCTGCGGGTATATTTCAAAGAGTTTTACTAAGTTTTACCTCACGCCTTTAGGAAGGCGAGGTGATATTTGACTGTGTGTGTGTGTGTGTGTGTGTGTGTGTGTGTGTGTGTGTGTGTGTGTGTGTTGTTTTGCACTATAACGAAAAATATTTCTTGCTCATTTCAGAAATGGATAGAAAAGGGTAGGTGTTTACTGCCTTTATTGGAAAATTCTTAGACCCTAACATCTAAAGAGATCTTTTCCCTTTTATTCCTGTT
Organism: Coenobita brevimanus; assembly: GCF_032717465.1. Lineage (NCBI taxonomy): Eukaryota > Metazoa > Arthropoda > Malacostraca > Decapoda > Coenobitidae > Coenobita > Coenobita brevimanus. Next base: position 24,221,029 of record NC_137013.1, on the reverse strand, counting down.
CTCACCAGACATTTTTCTCCAGGCGAAGGTAGACTTATGAAACCGGAAATGTTACATGAAGCATTCATAAACCGTTTCATTTCAAGGGACTCTCCTATATAAAATAAAATTAGTCGGTCTGTTGCTAACTTTATGTAAACGTCACTGTGATAAAGATTTTAGAGAAGGAGAGAGGGTTGGTACTGGCTCTTAAACTTTGATTCTGGGAGACCGGGATTAGGTATCCGGTAACCCGCCTCCCCTTTTTTCTTCTCAGTTTTCGTTAAAACTCATTTTCTTTTGCACAGACATATGAGTGTTCTAGTGACAGCTGCAACAGTAGAAAATAATATTCACCAGTTTTAGATACTTACTTATACTCTGTTCTTACTTTCTCCATAATTATGTTTTTCTTTTTTTTTTTTCAGATTTACAAACACTCCTTGATCTAAAGAGCTAAGATATAGTCTTCAGTAACCTATTCAGTGTACAAGGTGACCTCCAAACTTAGCAACCCTGTCTAACAGTGACATAAAAGAAAAAAAAAATCAAGAAATCCTGTGATCGATTTAGTTAAGAATGTTTTGTGTTGTTCTTGCTAAAGACACATTGTTTGCGCTGAACTGCGCATTAAAAAAAGACATTACCTTGACTTCCCTTTGTCATGGCTGCATTAGTTTTTCAAATTGTGATAAGTATTAACTGTCAATCATTTTTCTAACACTAAATTATACTTAAATTGGCAGTTTAAAGCATAATCCTGCAACTCATTCAGTACGTAATCGAATTTACGTATTTTCTTCATGATACTCTCAGTTAATTATAAGTAACGTACGATTTACTTGACATCGTCTGAGTGTTATGATTCATCGTGTAATACAGTAGAGTGTGAGTTTAAACAGATGACAGGAAGAAAGGAGACATAAAAATTTAAATTACTTTGGCAGTGTTGACTTGGTAGAACTTCTTTATCGAGATATTTATGTTGGATATTACACCTTTATATTGTAGTGAATGGTATCATTATCTTCTTGCTTTCGACATAGTGTGCATCACTGACAAACATTACGATGTTATAATTGGCTAAACTGAATAAGTAGATCAGGATAACATGTTACCAAATGATTTAAACCTGAATGAAGGAAAACTAGATTGTCAGTGTCATGTTATTCCCCTCGACATGGTGGGGTCTGGGACTAGGCTACCGGTGGCCAATACATTTAAGAGAAGAAGACTAGAGTACTATCCTTGGTTGCTTTACGCAATCGAAAACTCTCCTGCCACCTCTTGACAATCGAAATTATGGAAGACCGTCACTGTTACTGGAACACACTAGTGTGAAAATACACAGAATTCCCTTTAATACGCCTCCGTTCATTCCTGTCTTCAAACATTTTTCCTTCCAACCAGACAGGCGGAGAAGTCCATGAATCTGTGTCCAATCAATCCAGTTCAGAAAGCCTCCCGTAACGTAGGTGCAGCCGTCTGGAAATAGCAACGGGACAATAAAAAGCTCTTTTCTGATTTTCCCTCATACCCATTCCTATTCAAATCTCGATGCGTTATGGACGAACTTTCATCAAACTTTCAGGAAATAGCAACTATTTGGATATGTGACGACCATTATTTTTAGAAGGGATTTGATAAGAAATCGACCAAATACCATTCGCCATATTTTTTATGATGTGGAAAGGCTTTTTGATAAACGCTGCGGCTATATGTCGATGAGTTTTGCTAATTTTTACCTCCTGCCTTTAGGAGGGCGAGGTGATATTTTACTGTGTTTCTGTGCGTGTGTGTGTGAGTGTGTGTGTGTGAGTGTGTGTGTGTGTGTTTGTGTGTGTGTGTTGTATCGCAATATAACACAAAAAATTTTCTGATTCATTTCAGATGTTGATAGGAAAGGGTGGGTGTTTACTATCTTCATTAGAAAATTCTTAGACCCTAACATCTAAAGATTTCTTTTCTCTTATATTCCTATTCTCACCAGACATTTTTGTCCAGGTGAATGTAGAATTTTGAAACTGGAAATATTACATGTAGGTTTCATACACCGTTTCATTTCAAGGGACCCTCCTCTATAAAATAAAACAGTCGGTCTGTTGCTAACTTTATGTAAACGTCACTGTGCTAAAGATTTTAGGGGAGGAGAGAGGGTTGGTACTGACTCTTAAACTCTGATTCTAGGAAACCGGGATCAAGTGTCCGGTAACCCGCCTCCCCTTTTTTCTTCGCAATTCTCTTTAAAACTCATTTTTCTTTCCACAGACACATGAGTGCTCTGGTGATAGCCGCAACAATATAAAATATTATTCACAACTTTTGGTTAATGACTTATACTCTCTTCTTCTTTTGTCGATAATTACGTTTTATTTTTTATTTAGAAAGACTCTTTGATCTAAAGAGCTAAGATGCAGTCTTCAGTAATATATTCAGTGTACAAGGTGACCTCCAAACTTAGCAAGCCTGTCTAACAGTCACATAAAAGAGAAAAAAAATCCAGAAATCCTTTGATCGGTTCGATTTAGAATGTTTTATGTTGTTCTTGTTAAAGACACATTCTTTCCACTGAACTACGCATTAAAAGACTTTACCTTGACTTCTCTTTGTCATGGCTGCAATAGTTTTTCAAATTGTGATAAGTATTAACTGTCAGTCATTTTTCTAACACTAAATTATATTTAACTTGGCAGTTTAAAGCATAATCCTGAAACTCATTCAGGACGTGATCGATTTTAGGGATTTTATTCGTGATACTCTTAGATAATTATAAGTAACGTACGATTTACTTTTCATCGTCTGAGTGTTATGATTCATTGTGTAATACAGGTAGAGTGTGACTTTAGACAGATGAGAGGAAGAAATGAGACATAAAAATTTAAATTACTTTGGCAGTGTTGACTTCGTACAACTTCTTTATCGAGATGTTTATGTTGGATATTACACCATCATATTGTAGTGAATGGTATCATTATCTTCTTGCTCTCGGCATAGTTTGCATCACTGACAAACATCACGAAGTTATTAATGATTAAATTGAATAAGAAGATCAGGATAACATCTTACGAAATGATTTGAACGTGAATAAAGGAAAACTAGATTCTCCGTGTCATGTTATTGCCCTCGACATTGTGGGGTCTAGGGCTAGGCTACCTGTGGCCAATACAAATAAGAGAAGAAGACTAGTATACTATCCTTGGTTCCTTTACGAAATCAAAAACTCTCCTGTTACCTCTTGAGAATCGAAATTATGCAAGACCGTCACCGTTACTGGAGCACAGTATTGTGAAAATCCACAGAATTCACTTTATTACGCCTCCGTTCATTCCTGTCTTGAAACAATTATCTGTCCCCTCAAATACGCGGAGAAGTCGATGATTGCTGTGTCCAATCAATCTAGTTTAGAAAATCTCCCGTAACTTAGATGTAGCCATCTGGAAATAGAAACTGTACAATGAAAAGCTCTTTTCTTCTTTCCCTCCCTCCCATTCCTATTCAAATCTCGATGCGTTCTGGACGAAATTTCATCAAACCTTCAGGAAATAGCAACTATTTGGATATGTGACGACCATTACTTTTAGATAAGATTTGCTAAGAAATCGACCGAATACCAGCCTGCATATATCTTTTGATGTGGACAAGCTTTTTGGTAAACGCTGTGGGTATATTTCAAAGAGTTTTACTAATTTTTACCTCCCGCCTTAACGAAGGCGAGGTGATAATTGATGTGTGTGTGTGTGTGTGTGTGTGTGTGTGTGTGTGTGTGTGTGTGTGTGTGTGTGTGTTGTGTGTGTGTGTGTGTGTGTTGTTTTGGAATATAACACAAAAAATACTATAGGTTCATTTCAGAAATGGATAAAAAGGGTGGGTGTTTACTGCCTTCATTGGAAAATTTTTAGACCCTAACATCTAAAGAGATCTTTTCTCTTTTATTCCTGTTCTCACTAGGCATTTTTTTTCCAGGCGAAGATAGACTTATGAAACCGGAAATGTTACATGAAGCATTCATAAAACGTTTCATTTCAAGGGACTCTCCTATATACAATAAAACAGTCGGTCTGTTGCTAACTTTATGTAAACGTCACTGTGCTAAAGATTTTAGGTGAGGAGAGAGGGTTGGTACTGGCTGTTAAACTCTGATTCTTGGAGACCGGGATCAGGTATCCGGTAACCCACATCCCCTTTATTCTTGTCAGTTTTCGTTAAAACTCATTTTACTTTGCACAGACACATGAGTGTTCTGGTGACAGCTGCAACAATAGAAAATAATATTCACCACTTTCGGATACTTACTTATACTCTGTTCTTACTTTCTCCATAATTTTTTTTTTTTTTTTTTTTTTTTTTTCAGATTTACAAACATTCCTTGATCTAAAGAGCTAAGATACAGTCTTCAGTAACCTATTCAATATACAAGGTGACTTCCAAACTTAGCAACCCTGTCTAATGGTCACATAAAAGAAAAAAAATCCAGAAATCCTGTGATCGATTTCGTTAAGAATGTTTTATGTTGTTCTTGCTAAAGACACATTCTTTGCGCTGAACTGCTCATTAAAAGACATTACCTTGACTTCTCTTTGTCATGGCTGCATTAGTTTTTCAAATTGTGATAAGTATTAACTGTCAGTCATTTTTCTAACACTAAATTATATTTAAGTTGGCAGTTTAAAGCATAATCCTGGAACTCATTCAGGACGTGATCGATTTTACGTATTTTCTTCATGATACTCTCAGTTAATTATAAGTAATGTACGATTTACTTGACATCGTCTGAGTGTTATGATTCATCGTGTAATACAGTAGAGTGTGAGTTTAAACAGATGACAGGAAGAAAGGAGACATAAAAATTAAAATTACTTTGGCAGTGTTGACTTGGTAGAACTTCTTTATCGAGATGTTTATGTTGGATATTACACCTTCATATTGTAGTGAATGGTATCATTATCTTCTTGTTTTCGACATAGTTTGCATCACTGACAAACGTTACGATGTTATAAATGAATAAACTGAATAAGCAGATCAGGATAACATGTTACCAAATGATTTAAACCTGAATGAAGGAAAACTAGATTGTCAGTGTCATGTTATTCCCCTCGACATGGTGGGGTCTGGGACTAGGCTACCGGTGGCCAATACATTTAAGAGAAGAAGACTAGAGTACTATCCTTGGTTGCTTTACGCAATCGAAAACTCTCCTGCCACCTCTTGACAATCGAAATTATGGAAGACCGTCACTGTTACTGGAACACACTAGTGTGAAAATACACAGAATTCCATTTAATACGCCTCCGTTCATTCCTGTCTTCAAACAATTTTCATTCCCCCCAAGTAGGCGGAGAAGTCGAGGAATGCTGTGTCCAATCAATCCAGTTCAGAAAGTCTCCCGTAACGTAGGTGCAGCCGTCTGGAAATAGCAACGGTACGATGAAAAGCTCTTTTCTGATTTTCCCTCATACCCATTCCTATTCAAATCTCGATGCGTTATAGACGAACTTTCATCAAACTTTCAAGAAATAGCAACTATTTGGATATGTGACGACCATTATTTTTAGAAGGGATTTGATAAGAAATCGACCAAATACAATTCGCCATATTTTTTATGATGTGGAAAGGCTTTTTGATAAACGCTACGGCTATATTTCGATGAGTTTTGCTAATTTTTACCTCCTGCCTTTAGGAGGGCGAGGTGATATTTTACTGTGTTTCTGTGCGTGCGTGTGTGTGTGTGTGTGTGTGTGTGTGTGTGTGTGTGTGTGTGTGTGTGTGTGTGTGTGTGTGTGTGTCTGTGTGTTGTTTCGCAATATAACACAAAAAATTTTCTGGTTCATTTCAGATGTTGATAGGAAAGGGTGGGTGTTTACTGTCTTCATTAGAAAATTCTTAGAACTTAACATCTAAAGAGGTCTTTTCTCTTTTATTCCTATTCTCACCAGACATTTTTGTCCAGGTGAATGTAGACTTTTGAAACTGGAAATATTACATGTCGGTTTCATACGCCGTTTCATTTCAAGGGACCCTCCTCTATAAAATAAAACAGTCGGTCTGTTGCTAACTTTATGTAAACGTCACTGTGCTAAAGATTTTAGGGGAGGAGAGAGGGTTGGTACTGGCTCTTAAACTCTGATTCTGGGAGGCCGGGAACAAGGATTCGGTAACCCGCCTCCCCTTTTTTCTTCACAGTTTTTGTTAAAACTCATTTTTCTTTGCACAGACTCATGAGTTTTCTGGTGACAGCCGCAACAATATAAAATGTTAATCACCACTTTTGGATACTGACTTATACTCTCTTCTTCCTTTCTCGATAATTACGTTTTATTTTTTATTTAGAAAGATTCTTTGATCTAAAGAGCTAAGATGCAGTCTTCAGTAACCTATTCAGTGTACAAGGTGACCTCCAAACTAAGCAAGCCTGTCTAACGGTCACATAAAAGAAAAAAAAATCCAGAAATCGTTTGATCGATTCGATTTAGAATGTTTTATGTTGTTCTTGCTAAAGACACATTCTTTCTACTGCACTGCGCATTAAATGACTTTACCTTGATTTCTCTTTGTCATCGCTGCATTAGATTTTCAAATTGTGATAAGTATTAACTGTCAGTCATTTTTCTAACACTAAATTATATTTATTTCGGCAGTTTAAAGCATAATCCTGAAACTCATTCAGGACGTGACCGATTTTAGGGATTTTATTCGTGATTCTCTCAGATAATTATAAGTAACGTACGATTTACTTTTCATCGTCTAAGTGTTATTATTAATTGTGTAATACAGGTAAAGTGTGACTTTGGACAGATGAGAGGAAGAAATGAGACATAAAAATTTAAATTACTTTGGCAGTGTTGACTTCGTACAACTTCTTTATCGAGATGTTTATGTTGGAAATTACACCTTCATATTGTAGTGAATGGTATCATTATCATCTTGCTCTCGGCATAGTTTGCATCACTGACAAACATCACGAAGTTATTAATGATTAAATTGAATAAGAAGATCAGGATAACATCTTACGAAATGATTTGAACGTGAATAAAGGAAAACTAGATTGTCCGTGTCATGTTATTGCCCTCGACATTGTGGGGTCTTGGGCTAGGCTACCTGTGACCAATACATAGAAGAGGACTAATGTACTATCCTTGGTTGCGTTACGAAATCGAAAACTCTCCTGTTACCTCTTGACAATCGATATTATGCAAGACCGTCACCGTTACTGGAGCACAGTAGTGTGAAAATCCACAGAATTTCCTTTAATACGCCTCCGTTCATTCCTATCTTCAAACAATATTCTTTCCCCTCAGATACGCGGAGAAGTCGATGATTGCTGTGTCCAATCAATCCAGTTCAGAAAGTCTCCCGTAACTTAGATGTAGCCATCTGGAAATAGCAACTGTACAATGAAAAGCTCTTTTCTTCTTTCCCTCCCACCCATTCCTATTCAAATCTTGATGCGTTCTGGACGAAATTTCATCGAACCTTCAGGAAATAGCAACTATTTGGATATGTGACGACCATTACTTTTAGATAAGATTTGCTAAGAAATCGACCGAATACCAGCCTGCATATATCTTTTGATTTGGAAAGACTTTTTGATAAACGCTGCGGGTATATTTCAAAGAGTTTTACTAATTTTTACCTCCCGCCTTTACGAAGGCGAGGTTATATTTGACTGTGTGTGTGTGTGTGTGTGTGTGTGTGTGTGTGTGTGTGTGTGTGTGTGTGTGTTTGTTGTTTTGCAATATAACACAAAAAATATTTCTGGCTCATTTCAGAAATGGATAGAAAAGGGTGGGTATTTACTGCCTTCATTGGAAAATTTTTAGACCCTATCATCTAAAGAGATCTTTTCTCTTTTATTCCTGTTCTCACCAGGCATTTTTTTCCAGGCGAAGGTAGACTTATGAAACCATAAATGTTATATGAAGCATTAATAAAACGTTTCATTTCAAGGGACTCTCCTATATACAATAAAACAGTCGGTCTGTTGCTAACTTTATGTAAACGTCACTGTGCTAAAGATTTTAGGTGAGGAGGGAGGGTTTGTACTGGTTCTTAATCTCTGATTCTGGGAGACCGGGATCAGGTATCCGGTAACCCACATCCCCTTTATTCTTCTCAGTTTTCGTTAAAACTCATTTTCCTTTGCACAGACACATGAGTGTTCTGGTGACAGCTGCAACAATAGAAAATAATATTCACCACTTTTGGATACTTACTTATACTCTGTTCTTGCTTTCTCCATAATTATATAATTTTTTTTTTTTTTCGGATTTACAAACACTCTTGCTCTAAAGAGCTAAGATGCAGTCTTCAGTAGCCTATTCAGTGTACAAGGTGACCTCCAAACTTAGCAACCCTGTCTAACGGTCACAAAAAGAAAAAAAAAAATCCAAAAATCCTGTGATCGATTGAGTCAAGAATGTCTATGTTGTACTTGCTAAAGACACATTCTTTGCGCTCAACTGCGCATTAAAAGACATTACCTTGACTTCTCTTTGTCATGGCTGCATTAGTTTTTCAAATTTTCTACCTACCTCTCTATTTACATACCTAGGCTACTTCCCCCAAGGAAAGGGAGGTAGCCGAGACAGGACGACACACTCCCCATTTACTCATCCATTCAAACATATTCATTCGCATCCTAGCCCCAAAGAGGAGAACGGACAGATCCTCACCGCACCACACCGCACAAGTGTCAACTGCGCAATGCAATCAGTGACATCCGCAGCAGGGCCCGACAGCAGAGCTAGTTTACCCCTGCCACATCATAACAGACTCATCCCCTTACCCGCACCTGACCTGAAATAACTGATCAGACCAAATGCGGGAGAATATCCCCTCAGGGCTGCGTCATCACTTATTCATTCACAATTTCTCTCCATTTATTTCTATCACGCACAGTCACTCTTCCTTGCTCAACAGACATCCCTCTCGCATCCAGCTCTCTCTTCACACTGTCCATCCATCCTATTCGTGGTCTTCCTCTCAGCCTTACACCTCTCACATCAGATCTAGTTATCCATTATCTCCATATGCCCAAACCATCGCAACACCCTCTCCTAACTCTACCAGCCATCTCTCGAACAACTCCAGTTCTCCTTCGCACTTCATCGTTCCGCACTCGATCCATACGCGTCACTCCACACATACTCCTCAGACACCTCATCTCCATTACAGTCAAACTTTTCCTCTCTGCTACACCCATATTCCATATTTCAGCTCCACATAATGCAGTCGGTACCACAACATCCTCATACAACCTTCTCTTTACATCCATTCTAAGCGAACGACATCTAAACACTTTTTTCATTCCTCCCAGCACCTTTCCTACTTCATTTATTTTAAACTTCACTTCTGCATCTATTCTTCCATCCACAGCAACATGTGACCCTAGATATTTAAAACACTCCACCTCTCCAAGCAACTTGCCATTCAAAACAATATTCATCCCCCTACCATCTACCAACCTCGTACACTTCATCACTTTACTCTTATTCTCATTTACTTTCAATTTCCTCATTTCACACACCCTTCCAAACTCCTCTACCAACTGTCTCAATCTCTCCTCTGAATCAGCCACCAGTGCAGTATCATCTGCAAACAGCAGCTGCTTCTGATTCCACTCTCCACCATCAACATTCACCAGACTCAGACCTCCACCTAAAACTCTTGCATTCACCTACATTACAACACCATCCATGTAAATATTAAACAACCAAGGCGACATCACACATCCGTGTCGCAGCCTCAGTCTCACAGGAAACCAATCACTCACAGTATTTCCCACTCTTACACACGCTCTACTATTTACATAAAAACTTTTCACTCCTTTTAGTAACCAACCATCAACTTCATACAATCTTAAAACAGTCCACAGAGCCTCCCTATCAATTCTATCATACGCTTTCTCTAAATCCATTAATGCCCAAAACACATCCTTGCCTCTCGCTAAATAGTTTTCACACATTTGTCTCACCGCAAACATCTGATCCACGCATCCCCTCACTCTCCTAAAGCCACACTGCTCATCACCAATCACTCCCTCTGTACCCTCTCTAACTTTCATAATTAACACTCTACCATACACCTTACCTACAACACTCAACAGACTTATACCCCTAAAGCTAGTACATTCATACTTATCACCCTTGCCTTTATACAAAGGGACCACACAAGCACTTGCCCAATCAACTGGCACCATACCTTTCACAAAGCACACATTCAACAGTTTTACTAACCAGTCAACAATAGTCACTCCACCACCCGTCAAGCATTCAAATTGTGATAAGTATTAACTGTCAATCATTCATCTAACAGACAATTATATTTAACTTGGCAGTTAAAAGCATAATCCTGCAACTCATTCAGGACGTGATCGATTTTACGTATTTTCTTCGTGATACTCTCAGGTAATTATAAGTAATGTACGAATTACTTGACATCGTCTGAATGTTATGATTCATTGTGTAGTACAAGTAGAGTGTGAGTTTAAACAGATGACAGGAAGAAATGGGACAAAAAAAATTAAATTACTTTGGCAGTGTTGACTTCGTAGAACTTCTTTATCGAGATGTTTATGTTGGATATTACACCTTCATATTGTAGTGAATGGTATCATTATCTTCTTGCTTTTGACATAGTTTGCATCCCTGACAAACATTACGATGTTATAAATGAATAAACTGAATAAGGAGATCAGGATAACATGTAACGAAATGATTTAAACCTGAATGAAGGAAAACTAGATTGTCAGTGTCATGTTATTCCCCTCGACATGGTGGGGTCTGGGACTAGGTTACCGGTGGCCAATACATTTAAGAGAAGACTAGAGTACTCTCCTTGGTTGCTTTACGCAATCGAAAACTCTCCTGTCACCTCTTGACAATCGAAATTATGCAAGACCGTCACTATTACTGGAAGATACTAGTGTGAAAATACACAGAATTACCTTTAATACGCCTCCGTTCATTCCTGTCTTCAAAAAATTTTCCTTCCCCCCAAATAGGCGTAGAAGTCGAGGAATGCTGTGTCCAATCAATCCAGATCAGAAACTCTCCCGTAACGTAGGTGCAGCCGTCTGGAAATAGCAACGGTACAATGAAATGCTCTTTTCTGATTTTCTCTCCCACCCATTCCTATTCAAATCTCGATGCGTTGTGGAGAAACTTTCATCAAACTTTCAGGAAATAGCAACTATTTGGATATGTGACAACCAATAATTTTAGAAGGGATTTGATAAGAAATCGACGAAATACCATCCGCCATATTTTCTATGATGTGGAAAGGCTTCTTGATAAACGCTGCGGCTATATTTCGATGAGTTTTGCTAATTTTTACCTCCTGCCTTTAGGAGGGCGAGGTGATATTTTACTGTGTGTGTGTGTGTGTGTGTGTGTGTGTGTGTGTGTGTGTGTTGTTTCGCAATATAACACACACAAAATTTTCTGTTTCATTTCAGTTCTTGATAGGAAACGGTGGGTGTTTACTGTCTTCATTAGAAATTTCTTAGACCCTAACATCTAAAGAGATCTTTTCTCTTTTATTCCTATTCTCACCAGACATTTTTGTCTAGGTGAATGTAGACTTATGAAACAAGAAATGTTACATATAGGTTTCATACACAGTTTCATTTCAAGAGACCCTCCCTCTATGAAATAAAACAGTCGGTCAGTTTCTAACTTTATGTAAACGTCACTGTGCTAAAGATTTTAGGGGAGGAGAGAGGGTTGGTACTGGTTCTTGAACTCTGATTCTGGGAGACCGGGAACAAGGATTCGGTAACCCGCCTCCCCTTTTTTCTTCACAGTTTTCGTTAAAACTCATTTTTCTTTGCACAGACACATGAGTGTTCTGGTGACAGCCGCAACAATATAAAATATTATTCACCACTTTTGGATACTGACTTATACTCTCTTCTTCCTTTCTCGATAATTACGTTTTATTTTTTATTTAGAAAGACTCTTTGATCTAAGGAGCTAAAATGCAGTCTTTAGTAACCTATTCAGTGTACAAGGTGACCTCTAAACTTAGCAAGCCTGTCTAACGGCCACATAAAAAAAAAAAATCCAGAAATCCTTTGATCGATTAGATTTAGAATGTTTTCTGTTGTTCGTGCTAAAGACATTCTTTCTACTGAACTGCGCATTAAAAGACATTATCTTGACTTCTCTTTGTCATGGCTGTATTAGTTTTTCAAATTGTGATAAGTATTAACTGTCAGTTATTTTTCTAACACTAAATTATATTTAACTCGGCAGTTTAGAGCATAATTCTGAAACTCATTCAGGACGTGATCGATTTTAGGTATTATATTCGTGATACTCTCAGATAATTACAAGTAACGTACGATTTACTTTTCATCATCTGAGTGTTATGATTCATCGTGTAATACAAGTAGAGTGTGAGTTTAGACAGATGACAGGAAGAAATGGGACATAAAAATTTAAATTACTTTGGCAGTGTTGACTTGGTAGAACTTCTTTATCGAGATGTTTATGTTGGATTTTACACTTTCTTATTGTAGTGAATGATATCATTATCTTCTTGCTCTTGGCATAGTTTGCATCACTGACAAACAATACGATGTTATAAATGAATAAACTGAATAAGCAGATCAGGATCACATGTAACGAAATGATTTAAACCTAAATAAAGGAAAACTTGATTGTCCGTGTCATGTTATTCCCCTCGACATGGTGGGGTCTGGTACTAGGCTACCGGTGGCCAATACTTATAAGAGAATTAGACTTGTGTACAATCCTTGCTTGCTTTACGCAATCAAAAATTCTCCTGCTACCTCTTGACAATCGAAATTATGCAAGACCGTCACTGTTACTAGAGCACAGTAGTCTTAAAATCCACAGAATTCACCTTAATACGCCGCCGTTCATTCCTGTCTTCAAACAACTTTCTTTCCCCTCAAATTCGCGGAGAAGTCAATGATTGCTGTGTCCAATCAATCCAGTTCAGAAAGTCTCCCGTAACGTAGGTGCAGCCGTCTCGAAATAGCAACTGTACAACGAAAAACTCTTTTCTTCTTTCCTTTCCACCTATTCCTATTCAAATTTCGATGCGTTGTGGACGAACCTTCATCAAACTTTCAGGTAATAGCAACTATTTGGATATGTGACAACCATTATTTTTAGAAGGGATTTGATAAGAAATCGACCAAATACCATCCGCCATATTTTTTATGATGTATTAAGGCTCTTTGATAAACGATGCGGCTATATTTCGATGAGTTTTCCTAATTTTTACCTTCTGCGTTTAGGTGGGCGAGGTGATATTTTTCTGTGTTTCTGTGCGTGCGTGCGTGTGTGTGTGTGTGTGTGTGTGTGTGTGTGTGTGTGTGTGTGTGTGTGTTGTTTCGCAATATAAGACAAAAAAATTTCTGGTTCATTTCAGATGTTGATAGGAAAGGGTGGTCGTTTACTCACTTCATTAGAAAATTCTTAGACCCTAACATCTAAAGAGATGTTTTCTCTTTTATTCCTATTCTCACCAGACATTTTTGTCCAGGTGAATGTATACTTTTGAAACTGGAAATATTACATGTAGGTTTCATACACCGTTTCATTTCAAGGGACCCTCCTCTATAAAATGAAACAGTCGGTCTGTTGCCAACTTTATGTAAACGTCACTGTGCTAAAGGTTTTAGGGGATGAGAGAGGGTTGGTACTGGCTCTTAAACTCTGATTCTGGGAAACCGGGATCAAGTGTCCGGTAACCCGCCTCCCCTTTTTTCTTCACGGTTTTCGTTAAAACTCAGTTTTCTTTGCACAGACATATGAGTAGTTCTGGTGACAGCCGCAACAAAATAAAATATTAATCACCACTTTTGGATACTGACTTATACTCTCTTCTTCCTTTCTCGATAATTACGTTTTGTTTTAAATATCTAGGGTCACATGTTGCTGTGGATGGAAGAATAGATGCAGAAGTGAAGTTTAGAATAAATGAAGTAGGAAAGGTGCTGGGAGGAATGAAAAAAGTGTTTAAATGTCGTTCGCTTAGAATGGATGTAAAGAGAAGGCTGTATGAGGGTGTTGTGGTACCGACTGCATTATATGGGGCTGAAACATGGAATATGGGTGTAGCAGAGAGGAAAAGTTTGACTGTAATGGAGATGAGGTGTCTGAGGAGTATGTGTGGAGTGACGCGTATGGATCGGGTGCGAAATGATGAAGTGCGAAGGAGAACTGGAGTTGTTCGGGAGATGGCTGGCAGAGTTGAGCAGAGGGTGTTGCAATGGTTTGGGCATATGGAGAGAATGGATAATGAGCGATTGGTGAAAAAGATAACTAGATCTGATGTGAGAGGTGTAAGGCTGAGAGGAAGACCACGAATAGGATGGATGGACAGTGTGAAGAGAGCGCTGGATGCGAGAGGGATGTCTGTTGAGCAAGGAAGAGTGGCTGTGCGTGACAGAAATAAATGGAGAGAAATTGTGAATAAGTGATGACGCAGCCCTGAGGGGATATTCTCCCGCATTTGGTCTGATCAGCTAGTCAGGTCAGGTGCGGGTAAGGGGATGGGTCTGTTATGATGTGGCAGGGGTAAACCAGTTCTGCTGTCGGGCCCTGCTGCGGATGTCACTGATTGCATTGCCCAGTTGACCCTTGTGCGGTGTGGTGCGGTGAGGATCTGTCCGTTCTCCCCTTTGGGGCTAAGATGCGAATGAATGTGTTTGAATGGATGAGTAAATGGAGAGTGAGTCATCCTGTCTCGGCTACCTCCCTTTCCTTGGGGGAAGCAGCCTAGGTATATAGATAGATAGATAGATTTTTTATTTAGAAAGACTCTTTGATCTAAAGAGCTAAGATGCAGTCTTCAGTAACCTATTCAGTGTACAAGGTGACCTCCAAACTTAGCAAGCCTGTCTAACGGTCACAAAAAGAAAAAAAAAATCAAGAAATCCTTTGATCGATTTGATTTATAATGTTTTATGTTGTTCTTGCTAAAGACACATTCTTTCTAATGAACTGCGCATTAAAAGACTTTACCTTGACTTCTTTTTGTCATGGCTGCATTAGTTTTTCAAATTGTGATAAGTATTAACTGTCAGTCATTTTTCTAACACTAAATTATATTTAATTTGGCAGTTTAAAGCATAATCCTGAAACTCATTCAGGACGTGATCGATTTTAGGGATTTTATTCGTGATACTCTCAGATAATTATAAGTAACGTACGATTTACTTCTCATCGTCTGAGTGTTATTATTAATTGTGTAATACAGGTAAAGTGTGACTTTAGACAGATGACAGGAAGAAATGAGACATAAAAAATTTAAATTACTTTGGCAGTGTTCACTTCGTACAACTTCTTCATCGAGATGTTTATGTTGGATATTACACCTTCATATTGTAGTGAACAGTATCATTATCTTCCTGCTCTCGGCATAGTTTGCATCACTGACAAACATTACGATGTTATTAATGATTAAATTGAATAAGAAGATCAGGATAACATGTTACGAAATGATTTAAACCTGAATAAAGGAAAACTAGAGTGTCCGTGTCATGTTATTGCCCTCGATATTGTGGGGTCTGGGGCTAAGCTACCAGTGACCAATACATATAAGAGAAGAAGACTAGTGTACTATCCTTCGTTGCTTTACGAAATTAAAAACTCTCCTGTTACCTCTTGACAATCAAAATTATGCAAGACCGTCACCGTTACTAGAGCACAGTAGTGTGAAAATCCACAGAATTCACCTTAATACGCCTCAGTTCATTCCTGTCTTCAAAAAATTTTCTTTCCCCTCAAATACGCGGAGAAGTCGAGGATTGGTGTGTCCAATCAATCCAATTCAGAAAGTCTTCCGTAACTTAGATGTAGCCATCTGGAAATAGCAACTATACAACGAAAAACTCTTTTCTTCTTTCCCTCCCACCCATTCCTATTCAAATCTCGATCCGTTCTGGATGAACTTTCATCAAGCATTCAGGAAATAGCAACTATTTGGATATGTGACGACCATTACTTTTAGATAGGATTTGCTAAGAAATCGACCGAATACCAGCCAGCATATATCTTTTGATGTGGAGAGGCTTTTTGATAAACGCTGCGGGTATATTTCAAAGAGTTTTATTAATTTTTAGATCCCGACTTTACGAAGGCGAGGCGATATTTGACTGTGTGTGTGTGTGTGTCTGTGTGTGTGTGTGTATGTGTGTGTGTGTGTGTCTGTGTGTGTGTGTCTGTGTGTGTGTTGTTTTTCAATATAACACAAAAAATATTTCTGGCTGATTTCAGAAATGGATAGAAAAAGGTGGGTGTTTACTACCTTTATTGGGAAATTCTTTGACCCTAACATCTAAAGAGATCTTTTCTCTTTTATTCCTGTTCTCACCAGATATTTTTGTCCAGGCGAAGGTAGACTTATGAAACCGGAAATGTTACATGAAGCATTCATAAAGCGTTTCATTTCAAAGGACCCTTCTATATAAAATAAAACAGTCGGTCTGTTGCTAACTTTATGTAAATGTCACTGTGCTAAAGATTTTAGGGGATTAGAGAGGGTTGGTACTGGCTCTTAAACTCTGATTCTGGGAGACCGGGATCAGGTGTCCGGTAACCCGCCTCCCCTTTTTTCTTCTCAGTTTTCGTTAAAACTCATTTTCCTTTGCAAAGACACATGAGTGTTCTGGTGACAGCTGCAACAATAGAAAATAATATTCACCACTTTCGGATACCTACTTATACTCTGTTCTTGCTTTCTCCATAATTGTTTTTTTTTTTTTTTCAGGTTTACAAACACTCCTTGCTCTAAAGAGCTAAGATACAGTCTTCAGTAACCTATTCAGTGTACAAGGTGACCTTGAAACTTAGCAACCCTGTCTAACGGTCACAAAAAGAAAAGAAAAAAATCCAGAAATCTTGTGATCGATTGGCTTAAGAATGTATTATGTTGTTCTTGCTAAAGATACATTCTTTGCACTGAACTGCGCATTAAAAGACATTACCTTGACTTCTCTTTGTCATGGCTGCATTAGTTTTTCAAATTGTCTATCTA
>NC_137013.1:24124907-24203940 GCF_032717465.1 Coenobita brevimanus | reverse complement strand
ACGATGTTATAAATGACTAAACTGAATAAGCAGATCAGGATAACATGTAACGAGATGATTTAAACATGAATGAAGGAAAACTAGATTGTCAGTGTCATGTTATTCCCCTCGACATGGTGGGGTCTGGGACTAGGCTACCGGTGGCCAATACATTTAAGAAAAGAAGACTAGAGTATTATCCTTGGTTGCTTTCCACAATTGAAAACTCTCCTGTCACCTCTTGATAATCGAAATTATACAAGACCGTCACTGTTACTGGAACACACTAATGTGAAAATACACAGAATTCCCTTTAATATGCCTCCGTTCATTCCTGTCTTCAAACAATTTTCCTTCCCCCCATATAGGCGGAGAAGTCGAGGAATGCTGTGTCCAATCAATCCAGTTCAGAAAGTCTCCCGTAACGTAGGTGCAGCCGTCTGGAAATAGCAACGGTACAATGAGAAGCTCTTTTCTGATTTTCCCTCCCACCCATTCCTATTCAAATCTCGATGCGTTGTGGACGAACTTTCATCAAACTTTCAAGAAATAGCAACTATTTGGATATGTGACGACCATTATTTATAGAAGGGATTTGATAAAAAATCGACCAAATACCATCCGCCATATTTTTTATGATGTGGAAGACTTTTTGATAAACGCTGCGGCTATATTTCGATGAGTTTTGCTAATTTTTACCTCCTGCCTTTAGGAGGACGAGATGATATTTTACTGTGTTTCTGTGTGTGTGTGTGTGTATGTGTGTGTCTGTGTCTTGTTTCGCAATATAACACAAAAAATTTTCTGATTCATTTCAGATGTTGATGGGAAAGGGTGGGTGTTTACTGTCTTCATTAGAAAATTCTTAGACCCTAACATCTAAAGAGATCTTTTCTCTTATACTCCTATTCTCACCAGACATTTTTGTCCAGGTGAATGTAGACTTTTGAAACTGGAAATATTACATGTAGGTTTCATACACCGTTTCATTTCAAGGGACCCTCCTCTATAAAATAAAACAGTCGGTCTGTTGCTAACTTTATGTAAACGTCACTGTGCTAAAGATTTTAGGGAAGGAGAGAGGGTTGGTACTGGCTCTTAAACTCTGATTCTGGGAGACCGGGATCAAGTGTCCGGTAACCCGCCTCCCCTTTTTTCTTCACAATTCTCGTTAAAACTCATTTTTCTTTGCACAGACACATGAGTGTTCTGGTGACAGCCGCAACAAAAAAAAATATTAATCACCACTTTTGGATACTGACTTATACTCTCTTCCTCCTTTCTCGATAATTACGTTTTATTTTATATTCAAAAAGACTCTTTGATCTAAAGAGCTAAGATGCAGTCTTCAGTAACCTATTCAGTGTACAAGGTGACCTCCAAACTTAGTAAGCCTGTCTAAAGGTCACATAAAAGAAAGAAAAAATCCAGAAACCCTTGGATCGATTAGATTTAGAATGTTTTCTGTTGTTCTTGCTGAAGACACATTCTTTCTACTGAACTGCGCATTAAAAGACTTTACCTTGACTTCTCTTTCTCATGGCTGCATTAGGTTTTCAAATTGTGATAAGTAGTAACTGTCAGTTATTTTTCTAACACTAAATTATATTTAATTTGGCAGTTTAAAGCATAATCCTGAAACTCATTCAGGACGTGATCGATTTTAAGTATTTTATTCGTGATACTCTCAGATAATTATAAGTAACGTACGATTTACTTATCATCGTCTAAGTGTTATGATTCATTGTGTAATACAGGTAAAGTGTGACTTTAGACGGATAACAGGAAGAAATGACACATAAAAATTTACATTACTTAGGCAGTGTTGACTTCGTACAACTTCTTTATCGAGATGTTTATGTTCGATATTACACCTTCATATTGTAGTGAATGGTATCATTATCTTCTTGCTCTCGGCTTAGTTTGCATCACTGACAAACATCACGAAGTTATTAATGATTAAATTGAATAAGAAGATCAGGATAACATCTTACGAAATGATTTGAACGTGAATAAAGGAAAACTAGATTGTCCGTGTCATGTTATTGCCCTCGACATTGTGGGGTATGGAGCTACGCTACCTGTGGCCAATACATATAAGAGAAGAAGACTAGTGTACTATCGTTGGTTGCGTTACGAAATCGAAAACTCTCCTGTTACCTCTTGACAATCATAATTATGCAAGACCGTCACCGTTACTGGAGCACAGTAGTGTGAAAATCAACAGAATTCACTTTAATACGCCTCCGTTCATTTGTGTGTTCAAACAATTTTTTTTCCCCTCAAATACGCGGAGAAATCGATGATTGCTGTATCCAATCAATCCAGTTCAGAAAGTCTCCCGTAACTTAGATGTAGCCATCTGAAAATAGCATCTGTACAACGAAAACCTCTTTTCTTCTTTCCCTCCCACCCATTCCTATTCAAATCTCGATGCGTTCTAGACGAACTTTCATGAAACCTTCAGGAAATAGCAACTATTTGGATATGTGACGACCATTACTTTTAGATACGATTTGTTAAAAAATCGAAAGAATACCAGCCTGCATATATCTTTTGATGTGAAAAGGCTTTTTGATAAACGCTGCGGGTATATTTCAAAGAGTTTTACTAATTTTTACCTCCCGCCTTTACGAAGGCGAGGTGATATTTGACTGTGTGTGTGTGTGTGTGTGTGTGTGTGTGTGTGTGTGTGTGTGTGTATGTGTTTTTTTGCAATATAACACAAAAAATATTTCTGGCTCATTTCAGAAATGGATAGAAAAGGGTGGGTGTTTACTGCCTTTATTGTGATATTCTTAGACCCTAACATCTAAAGAGATCTTTTCTCTTTTATTCCTGTTCTCATCAGACATTTTTGTCCACGCGAAGGTAGACTTATGAAACCGGAAATGTTTCATGAAGCATTCGTAAACCGTTTCATTTCAAGAGACTCTCCTATATAAAATAAAATAGTCGGTCTGTTGCTAACTTTATGTAAACCTCACTGTGATAAAGATTTTAGGGGAGGAGAGAGGGTTGGTACTGGCTGCTAAACTCTGATTCTAGGAGACCGGGATCAAGCGTCCGGTAACCCGCCTCCCCTTCTTTCTTCACAGTTTTCGTTAAAACTAATTTTTCTTTGCACAGAAACATGAGTGTTCTGGTGACAGCCACAACAATATAAAATATTATTCACCACTTTAGGATATTGACTTATACTCTCTTCTTCCTTTCTAGATAATTACGTTTTATTTTTTATTTAGAAAGACTCTTTGATCTAAAGAGCTAAGATGCAGTCTTCAGTAACCTATTCAGTGTACAAGGTGACCTCCAAACTTAGCAAGCCTGTCTAAAGGTCACATAAAAGAAAAAAAAAATCCAGAAATCCTTTGATCGATTAGATTTAGAATGTTTTATGTTGTTCTTGCTAAAGACACATTCTTTCTACTGAACTGCGCATTAAAAGACTTTACCTTGACTTCTCTTTGTCATGGCTGCATTAGTTTTTCAAATTGTGATAAGTATTTAACTGTCAGTCATTTTTCTAACACAAAATTATATTTAACTTGGCAGTTTAAAGCATAATCCTGAAACTCATTCAGGACGTGATCGATTTTAGGTATTTTATTCGTGATACTCTCAGATAATTATAAGTAACGTACGATTTACTTTTCATCGTCTAAGTGTTATGATTCATTGTGTAATACAGTAAAGTGTGACTTTAGACAGATGACAGGAAGAAATGAGACATAAAAATTTAAATTACTTTGGCAGTGCTGACTTCGTACAACTTCTTTATCGAGATGTTTATGTTGGATATTTCACGTTCATATTGTAGTGAATGGTATCATTATCTTCTTGCTCTCGGCTTAGTTTGCATCACTGACAAACATCACGAAGTTATTAATGATTAAATTGAATAAGAAGATCAGGATAACTTCCTACGAAATGATTTGAACGTGAATAAAGGAAAACTAGATTGTCCGTGTCATGTTATTGCCCTCGACATTATGGGGTATGGGGCTACGCTACCTGTGGCCAATACATAAAAGAGAAGAAGACTAGTGTACTATCCTTGGTTGCGTTACGAAATCGAAAACTCTCCTGTTACCTCTTGACAATCGAAATTATGCAAGACCGTCACCGTTACTGGAGCACAGTAGTGTGAAAATCCACAGAATTCACTTAATACGCCTCCGTTCATTACTGTGTTCAAACAATTTTTTTTCCCCTCAAATACGCGGAGAAATCGATGATTGCTGTGTCCAATCAATCCAGTTCAGAAAGTCTCCCGTAACTTAGGTGTAGCCATCTGGAAA
The DNA here is from genome assembly GCF_032717465.1 of Coenobita brevimanus. NCBI lineage: Eukaryota > Metazoa > Arthropoda > Malacostraca > Decapoda > Coenobitidae > Coenobita > Coenobita brevimanus. The sequence continues at coordinate 24,199,660 of NC_137013.1, read as the reverse complement.
TAGCAACTGTACAACGAAAACCTCTTTTCTTCTTTCCCTCCCACCCATTCCTATTCAAATCTCGATGCGTTCTAGACTAACTTTCATCAAACCTCCAGGAAATAGCAACTATTTGCATATGTGACGACCATTACTTTTAGATACGATTTGCTAAGAAATCGACCGAATACCAGCCTGCATATATCTTTTGATGTGGAAAGGCTTTTTGATAAACGCTAAGGGTATATTTCAAAGAGTTTTACTAATTTTTACTTCCCGCCTTTACGAAGGCGAGGTGATATTTGACTATGTGTGTGTGTGTGTGTGTGTGTGTGTGTGTGTGTGTGTGTGTGTGCGTGCGTGTGTGTGTGTGTGTGTGCGTGTGTGTGTGTGTGTGTGTGTGTGTGTGTGTGTGTGTGTGTGTGTTGTTTTGCAATATAACACAAAAAATATTTCTGGCTCATTTCAGAAATGGATAGAAAAGGGTGGGTGTTTACTGCCTTTATTGTGATATTCTTAGACCCTAACATCTAAAGAGATCTTTTCTCTTTTATTCCTGTTCTCATCAGACATTTTTGTCCACGCGAAGGTAGACTTATGAAACCGGAAATGTTTCATGAAGCATTCGTAAACCGTTTCATTTCAAGAGACTCTCCTATATAAAATAAAATAGTCGGTCTGTTGCTAACTTTATGTAAATCTCACTGTGATAAAGATTTTAGGGGAGGAGAGAGGGTTGGTACTGGCTGTTAAACTCTGATTCTTGGAGACCGGGATCAAGCGTCCGGTAACCCGCCTCCCCTTCTTTCTTCACAGTTTTCGTTAAAACTAATTTTTCTTTGCACAGAAACATGAGTGTTCTGGTGACAGCCACAACAATATAAAATATTATTCACCACTTTAGGATATTGACTTATACTCTCTTCTTCCTTTCTAGATAATTACGTTTTATTTTGTATTTAGAAAGACTCTTTGATCTAAAGAGCTAAGATGCAGTCTTCAGTAACCTATTCAGTGTACAAGGTGACCTCCAAACTTAGCAAGCCTGTGTAACGGTCACATAAAAGAAAAAGAAAATCCAGAAATCCCTTGATCGATTAGATTTAGAATGTTTTATGTTGTTCTTGCTAAAGACATTCTTTCTATTGAACTGCGCATTAAAAGACTTTACCTTGACTTCTCTTTGTCATGGCTGCATTAGTTTTTCAAATTGTGATAAGTATTTAACTGTCAGTCATTTTTCTAACACAAAATTATATTTAACTTGGCAGTTTAAAGCATAATCCTGAAACTCATTCAGGACGTGATCGATTTTAGGTATTTTATTCGTGATACTCTCAGATAATTATAAGTAACGTACGATTTACTTTTCATCGTCTAAGTATTATGATTCATTGTGTAATACAGGTAAAGTGTGACTTTAGACAGATGACAGGAAAAAATGAGACATAAAAATTTAAATTACTTTGGCAGTGTTGACTTCGTACAACTTCTTTATCGAGATGTTTATGTTGGATATTACACCTTCATATTGTAGTGAATGGTATCATTATCTTCTTGCTCTCGGCTTAGTTTGCATCACTGACAAACATCACGAAGTTATTAATGATTAAATTGAATAAGAAGATCAGGATAACATCTTACGAAATGATTTGAACGTGAATAAAGGAAAACTAGATTGTCCGTGTCATGTTATTGCCCTCGACATTGTGGGGTATGGGGCTACGCTACCTGTGGCCAATACATATAAGAGAAGAAGACTAGTGTACTATCGTTGGTTGCGTTACGAAATCGAAAACTCTCCTGTTACCTCTTGACAATCGAAATTATGCAAGACCGTCACCGTTACCGGAGCACAGTAGTGTGAAAATCCACAGAATTCACTTTAATACGCCTCCGTTCATTCCTGTGTTCAAACAATTTTTTTTCCCCTCAAATACGCGGAGAAATCAATTATTGCTGTATCCAATCAATCCATTTCAGAAAGTTTCCCGTAACTTAGATGTAGCCATCTGGAAATAGCAACTGTACAACGAAAAGCTCTTTTCTTCTTTCCCTCCCACCCATTCCTATTCAAATCTCGATGCGTTCTAGACGAACTTTCATCAAACCTTCAGGAAATAGCAACTATTTCTATATGTGACGACCATTACTTTTAGATACGATTTGCTAAGAAATCGACAAAATACCAGCCTGCATATATCGTTTGATGTGAAAAGGATTTTTGATAAACGCTGCGCGTATATTTCAAAGAGTTTTACTAATTTTTACCTCCCGCCTTTACGAAGGCGAGGTGATATTTGACTGTGTGTGTGTGTGTGTGTGTGTGTGTGTGTGTGTGTGTGTGTGTGTGTGTGTGTGTGTGTGTGTGTGTGTGTGTGTGTGTGTGTGTGTGTGTGTGTGTATGTGTTGTTTTGCAATATAACACAAAAAATATTTCTGGCTCATTTCAGAAATGGATAGAAAAGGGTGGGTGTTTACTGCCTTTATTGTGATATTCTTAGACCCTAACATCTAAAGAGATCTTTTCTCTTTTATTCCTGTTCTCATCAGACATTTTTGTCCACGCGAAGGTAGACTTATGAAACCGGAAATGTTTCATGAAGCATTCGTAAACCGTTTCATTTCAAGAGACTCTCCTATATAAAATAAAATAGTCGGTCTGTTGCTAACTTTATGTAAACCTCACTGTGATAAAGATTTTAGGGGAGGAGAGAGGGTTGGTACTGGCTGTTAAACTCTGATTCTAGGAGACCGGGATCAAGCGTCCGGTAACCCGCCTCCCCTTCTTTCTTCACAGTTTTCGTTAAAACTAATTTTTCTTTGCACAGAAACATGAGTGTTCTGGTGACAGCCGCAACAATATAAAATATTATTCACCACTTTAGGATATTGACTTATACTCTCTTCTTCCTTTCTAGATAATTACGTTTTATTTTTTATTTAGAAAGACTCTTTGATCTAAAGAGCTAAGATGCAGTCTTCAGTAACCTATTCAGTGTACAAGGTGACCTCCAAACTTAGCAAGCCTGTGTAACGGTCACATAAAAGAAAAAGAAAATCCAGAAATCCTTTGATCGATTAGATTTAGAATGTTTTATGTTGTTCTTGCTAAAGACATTCTTTCTACTGAACTGCGCATTAACAGACTTTACCTTGACTTCTCTTTGTCATGGCTGCATTAGTTTTTCAAATTGTGATAAGTATTTAACTGTCAGTCATTTTTCTAACACAAAATTATATTTAACTTGGCAGATTAAAGCATAATCCTGAAACTCATTCAGGACGTGATCGATTTTAGGTATTTTATTCGTGATACTCTCAGATAATTATAAGTAACGTACGATTTACTTTTCATCGTCTAAATGTTATGATTCATTGTGTAATACAGGTAAAGTGTGACTTTAGACAGATGACAGGAAGAAATGAGACATAAAAATTTAAATTACTTTGGCAGTGCTGACTTCGTACAACTTCTTTATCGAGATGTTTATGTTGGATATTACACCTTCATATTGTAGTGAATGGTATCATTATCTTCTTGCTCTCGGCTTAGTTTGCATCACTGACAAACATCACGAAGTTATTTATGATTAAATTGAATAAAAAGATCAGGATAACATCTTACGAAATGATTTGAACGTGAATAAAGGAAAACTAGATTGTCCGTGTCATGTTATTGCCCTCGACATTGTGGGGTATGGGGCTACGCTACCTGTGGCCAATACATATAAGAGAAGAAGACTAGTGTACTATCGTTGGTTGCGTTACGAAATCGAAAACTCTCCTGTTACCTCTTGACAATCGAAATTATGCAAGACCGTCACCGTTACTGGAGCACAGTAGTGTGAAAATCCACAGAATTCACTTTAATACGCCTCCGTTCATTCCTGTGTTCAAACAATTTTTTTTCCCCTCAAATACGCGGAGAAATCGATGATTGCTGTGTCCAATCAATCCAGTTCAGAAAGTCTCCCGTAACTTAGATGTAGCCATCTGGAAATAGCAACTGTACAACGAAAAGCTCTTTTCTTCTTTCCCTCCCACCCATTCCTATTCAAATCTCGATGCGTTCTAGACGAACTTTCATCAAACCTTCAGGAAATAGCAACTATTTGGATATGTGACGACCATTACTTTTAGATACGATTTGCTAAGAAATCGACCGAATACCAGCCTGCATATATCTTTTGATGTGGAAAGGCTTTTTGATAAACGCTGCGGGTATATTTCAAAGAGTTTTACTAATTTTTACCTCCCGCCTTTACGAAGGCGAGGTGATATTTGACTGTGTGTGTGTGTGTGTGTGTGTGTGTGTGTGTGTGTGTGTGTGTGTGTGTGTGTGTGTGTGTGTGTGTGTGTGTGTGTGTGTGTGTGTGTGTGTGTGTGTGTGTGTGTGTGTTGTTTTGCAATATAACACAAAAAATATTTCTGGCTCATTTCAGAAATGGATAGAAAAGGGTGGGTGTTTACTGCCTTTATTGTGATATTCTTAGACCCTAACATCTAAAGAGATCTTTTCTCTTTTATTCCTGTTCTCATCAGACATTTTTGTCCACGCGAAGGTAGACTTATGAAACCGGAAATGTTACATGAAGCATTCGTAAACCGTTTCATTTCAAGAGACTCTCCTATATAAAATAAAATAGTCGGTCTGTTGCTAACTTTATGTAAACCTCACTGTGATAAAGATTTTAGGGGAGGAGAGAGGGTTGGTACTGGCTGTTAAACTCTGATTCTGGGAGACCGGGATCAAGGATCCGGTAACCCGCATCCCTTTCTTTCTTCACAGTTTTCGTTAAAACTAATTTTTCTTTGCACAGAAACATGAGTGTTCTGGTGACAGCCGCAACAATATAAAATATTATTCACCACTTTTGGATATTGACTTATACTCTCTTCTTCCTTTCTAGATAATTACGTTTTATTTTTTATTTAGAAAGACTCTTTGATCTAAAGAGCTAAGATGCAGTCTTCAGTAACCTATTCAGTGTACAAGGTGACCTCCAAACTTAGCAAGCCTGTGTAACGGTCACATAAAAGAAAAAGAAAATCCAGAAATCCTTTGATCGATTAGATTTAGAATGTTTTATGTTGTTCTTGCTAAAGACATTCTTTCTACTGAACTGCGCATTAAAAGACTTTACCTTGACTTCTCTTTGTCATGGTTGCATTAGTTTTTCAAATTGTGATAAGTATTTAACTGTCAGTCATTTTTCTAACACAAAATTATATTTAACTTGGCAGTTTAAAGCATAATCCTGAAACTCATTCAGGACGTGATCGATTTTAGGTATTTTATTCGTGATACTCTCAAATAATTATTAGTAACGTACGATTTACTTTTCATCGTCTGAGTGTTATGATTCATCGTGTAATACAAGTAGAGTGTGAGTTTAGACAGATGACAGGAAGAAATGGGACATAAAAATTTAAATTACTTTGGCATTGTTACGAAATGTTTTGAACGTGAATAAAGGAAAACTAGATTGTCCGGGTCATGTTATTGCCCTCGACATTGTGGGGTCTGGGGCTACGCTACCTGTGGCCAATACATATAAGAGAAGAAGACTAGTGTACTATCCTTGGTTGCGTTACGAAATCGAAAACTTTCCTGTTACCTCGTGACAATCGAAATTATCCAAGACTGTCACCGTTACTGGAGCACAGTAGTGTGAAAATCCACAGAATGCACTTTAATACGCCACCGTTCATTCCTGTCTTCAAACATTTTTCTTTCCCCTCAAATACGCGGACTAATCGATGATTGCTGTGTCCAATCATTCCAGTTCAGAAAGTCTCCCGTAACTTAGATGTAGCCATCTGGAAGTAGCAACTGTACAACGAAAAGCTCTTTTCTTCTTTCCCTCCCACCCATTCCTATTCAAATCTCTATGCGTTCTAGATGAACTTTCATCAATCTTCATGAAATATCAACTATTTGGATATGTGACGACCATTACTTTTAGATACGATTTGCTAAGAAATCGACAGAATACCAGCCTGCATATATCTTTTGATGTGGAAAGACTTTTTCATAAACGCTACGGGTATATTTCAAAGAGTTTTACTAATTTTTACCTCCCGCCTTTACGAAGGCGAGGTGATATTTGACTGTGTGTGTGTGTGTGTGTGTGTGTGTGTGTGTGTGTTGTTTTGCAATATAACACAAAAAATATTTCTGGCTCATTTCAGAAATGGATAGAAAAGGGTGGGTGTTTACTGCCTTTATTGTGATATTCTTAGACCCTAACATCTAAAGAGATCTTTTCTCTTTTATTCCTGTTCTCATCAGACATTTTTGTCCTCGCGAAGGTAGACTTATGAAACCGGAAGTGTTACATGAAGCATTCATAAACCGTTTCATTTCAAGGGACTCTTCTATATTAAATAAAACAATCGGTCTGTTGCTAACTTTATGTAAAAGTCACCATGCTAAAGATTTTCGGGGAGGAGAGAGGGTTGGTACTGGCTCTGAAACTCTGATTCTGGGAGACCGGGATCAGGTGTCCTGTAACCCGCCTGCCCTTTTTTCTTGTCAGTTTTTGTTAAAACTCATTTTCCTTTGCACAGACACATGAGTGTTCTGGTGACAGCCCCATCAATAGAATATAATATTCACCACTTTTGGATACTTACTTATACTCTGTTCTTGCTTCCTCTATAATTATGTTTTTTTTTTTTTTTTCATCTTTACAAACACTCCTTGATCTAAAGAGCTAAGATACAGTCTTCAGTAATCTTTTCAGTGTACAAGGTGACCTCCAAACTTAGCAACCCTGTGTAATGGTCACCAAAAAAAAAAAAAAAAAAAAATCCAGAAATCCTGTGATCGATTGGGTTTAGAATGTTTGATGTTGTTCTTGCTAAAGACACATTCTTTGCGCTAAACTGCGCATTAAAAGACATAACCTTGACTTCTCTTTGTCATGGCTGCATTAGTTTTTCAAATTGTGATAAGTATTAACTGTCAATCATTTATCTAACAGACAATTATATTTAACTTGGCAGTTTAAAGCATAATCCTGAAACTCATTCAGGACGTGATCGATTTTACGTATTTTCTTCGTGATACTCTCAGGTAATTATAAGTAACGTACGATTTACTTGATATCGTCTGAGTGTTATGATTCATTGTGTAATACAAGTAGAGTGTGAGTTTAAACAGATGACAGGAAGAAAGCAGACATAAAAATTTAAATTACTTTGGCAGTGTTGACTTGGTAGAACTTCTTTATCGAGATGTTTATGTTGGATATTACACCTTCATATTGTAGTGGATGGTATCATTATCTTCTTGCTTTCGACATAGTTTGCATCACTGACAAACGTTACGATGTTATAAATGACTAAACTGAATAAGCAGATCAGGATAACATGTAACGAGATGATTTAAACATGAATGAAGGAAAACTAGATTGTCAGTGTCATGTTATTCCCCTCGACATGGTGGGGTCTGGGACTAGGCTACCGGTGGCCAATACATTTAAGAAAAGAAGACTAGAGTATTATCCTTGGTTGCTTTACACAATCGAAAACTCTCCTGTCACCTCTTGATAATCGAAATTATACAAGACCGTCACTGTTACTGGAACTCAGTAGTGTGAAAATACACAGATTTCCCTTTAATACGCCTCCGTTCATTCCTGTCTTCAAACAATTTTCCTTCCCCCCATATAGGCGGAGAAGTCGAGGAATGCTGTGTCCAATCAATCCAGTTCAGAAAGTCTCCCGTAACGTAGGTGCAGCCGTCTGGAAATAGCAACGGTACAATGAGAAGCTCTTTTCTGATTTTCCCTCCCACCCATTCCTATTCAAATCTCGAAGCGTTGTGGACGAACTTTCATCAAACTTTCAAGAAATAGCAACTATTTGGATATGTGACGACCATTATTTTTAGAAGGGATTTGATAAAAAATCGACCAAATACCATCCGCCATATTTTTTATGATGTGGAAAGACTTTTTGATAAACGCTGCGGCTATATTTCGATGAGTTTTGCTAATTTTTACCTCCTGCCTTTAGGAGGACGAGATGATATTTTACTGTGTTTCTGTGTGTGTGTGTGTATGTGTGTGTCTGTGTGTTGTTTCGCAATATAACACAAAAAATTTTCTGATTCATTTCAGATGTTGATAGGAAAGGGTGGGTGTTTACTGTCTTCATTAGAAAATTCTTAGACCCTAACATCTAAAGAGATCTTTTCTCTTATACTCCTATTCTCACCAGACATTTTTGTCCAGGTGAATGTAGACTTTTGAAACTGGAAATATTACATGTAGGTTTCATACACCGTTTCATTTCAAGGGACCCTCCTCTATAAAATAAAACAGTCGGTCTGTTGCTAACTTTATGTAAACGTCACTGTGCTAAAGATTTTAGGGGAGGAGAGAGGGTTGGTACTGGCTCTTAAACTCTGATTCTGGGAGACCGGGATCAAGTGTCCGGTAACCCGCCTCCCCTTTTTTCTTCACAATTCTCGTTAAAACTCATTTTTCTTTGCACAGACACATGAGTGTTCTGGTGACAGCCGCAACAAAAAAAAATATTAATCACCACTTTTGGATACTGACTTATACTCTCTTCCTCCTTTCTCGATAATTACGTTTTATTTTATATTCAAAAAGACTCTTTGATCTAAAGAGCTAAGATGCAGTCTTCAGTAACCTATTCAGTGTACAAGGTGACCTCCAAACTTAGTAAGCCTGTCTAAAGGTCACATAAAAGAAAAAAAAAATCCAGAAACCCTTGGATCGATTAGATTTAGAATGTTTTCTGTTGTTCTTGCTGAAGACACATTCTTTCTACTGAACTGCGCATTAAAAGACTTTACCTTGACTTCTCTTTGTCATGGCTGCATTAGGTTTTCAAATTGTGATAAGTATTAACTGTCAGTTATTTTTCTAACACTAAATTATATTTAATTTGGCAGTTTAAAGCATAATCCTGAAACTCATTCAGGACGTGATCGATTTTAAGTATTTTATTCGTGATACTCTCAGATAATTATAAGTAACGTACGATTTACTTATCATCGTCTAAGTGTTATGATTCATTGTGTAATACAGGTAAAGTGTGACTTTAGACAGATAACAGGAAGAAATGACACATAAAAATTTACATTACTTAGGCAGTGTTGACTTCGTACAACTTCTTTATCGAGATGTTTATGTTCGATATTACACCTTCATATTGTAGTGAATGGTATCATTATCTTCTTGCTCTCGGCTTAGTTTGCATCACTGACAAACATCACGAAGTTATTAATGATTAAATTGAATAAGAAGATCAGGATAACATCTTACGAAATGATTTGAACGTGAATAAAGGAAAACTAGATTGTCCGTGTCATGTTATTGCCCTCGACATTGTGGGGTATGGGGCTACGCTACCTGTGGCCAATACATATAAGAGAAGAAGACTAGTGTACTATCGTTGGTTGCGTTACGAAATCGAAAACTCTCCTGTTACCTCTTGATAATCGTAATTATGCAAGACCGTCACCGTTACTGGAGCACAGTAGTGTGAAAATCCACAGAATTCAATTTAATACACCTCCGTTCATTCCTGTGTTCAAACAATTTTTTTTCCCCTCAAATACGCGGAGAAATCGATGATTGATGTATCCAATCAATCCAGTTCAGAAAGTCTCCCGTAACTTAGATGTAGCCATCTGGAAATAGCATCTGTACAACGAAAAGCTCTTTTCTTCTTTCCCTCCCACCCTTTCCATTCAAATCTCGATGCGTTCTAGACGAACTTTCATGAAACCTTCAGGAAATAGCAACTATTTGGATATGTGACGACCATTACTTTTAGATACGATTTGCTAAAAAATCGACAGAATACCAGCCTGCATATATCTTTTGATGTGAAAAGGCTTTTTGATAAACGCTGCGGGTATATTTCAAAGAGTTTTACTAATTTTTACCTCCCGCCTTTACGAAGGCGAGGTGATATTTGACTGTGTGTGTGTGTGTGTGTGTGTGTGTGTGTGTGTGTGTGTGTGTGTGTATGTGTGTGTGTGTGTGTGTGTGTGTGTGTGTGTGTGTGTGTGTATGTGTGTGTGTGTGTGTGTGTGTGTGTGTGTGTGTGTGTGTTGTTTTGCAATATAACACAAAAAATATTTCTGGCTCATTTCAGAAATGGATAGAAAAGGGTGGGTGTTTACAGCCTTTATTGTGATATTCTTAGACCCTAACATCTAAAGAGATCTTTTCTCTTTTATTCCTGTTCTCATCTCTCATCAGACATTTTTGTCCACGCGAAGGTAGACTTATGAAACCGGAAATGTTTCATGAAGCATTCGTAAACCGTTTCATTTCAAGAGACTCTCCTATATAAAATAAAATAGTCGGTCTGTTGCTAACTTTATGTAAACCTCACTGTGATAAAGATTTTAGGGGAGGAGAGAGGGTTGGTACTGGCTGTTAAACTCTGATTTTAGGAGACCGGGATCAAGCGTCCGGTAACCCGCCTCCCTTCTTTCTTCACAGTTTTCGTTAAAACTAATTTTTCTTTGCACAGAAACATGAGTGTTCTGGTGACAGCCACAACAATATAAAATATTATTCACCACTTTAGGATATTGACTTATACTCTCTTCTTCCTTTCTAGATAATTACGTTTTATTTTTTATTTAGAAAGACTCTTTGATCTAAAGAGCTAAGATGCAGTCTTCAGTAACCTATTCAGTGTACAAGGTGACCTCCAAACTTAGCAAGCCTGTGTAACGGTCACATAAAAGAAAAAGAAAATCCAGAAATCCTTTGATCGATTAGATTTAGAATGTTTTATGTTGTTCTTGCTAAAGACATTCTTTCTACTGAACTGCGCATTAAAAGACTTTACCTTGACTTCTCTTTGTCATGGCTGCATTAGTTTTTCAAATTGTGATAAGTATTTAACTGTCAGTCATTTTTCTAACACAAAATTATATTTAACTTGGCAGTTTAAAGCATAATCCTGAAACTCATTCAGGACGTGATCGATTTTAGGTATTTTATTCGTGATACTCTCAGATAATTATAAGTAACGTACGATTTACTTTTCATCGTCTGAGTGTTATGATTTATCGTGTAATACAAGTAGAGTGTGAGTTTAGACAGATGACAGGAAGAAATGGGACATAAAAATTTAAATTACTTTGGCATTGTTACGAAATGATCTGAACGTGAATAAAGGAAAACTAGATTGTCCGGGTCATGTTATTGCCCTCGACATTGTGGGGTCTGGGGCTACCCTACCTGTGGCCAATACATATAAGAGAAGAAGACTAGTGTACTATCCTTGGTTGCGTTACGAAATCGAAAACTCTCATGTTACCTCTTGACAATCGAAATTATGCAAGACCGTCACCGTTACTGGAGCACAGTAGTGTGAAAATCCACATAATGCACTTTAATACGCCACCGTTCATTCCTGTCTTCAAACATTTTTCTTTCCCCTCAAATACGCGGACTAATCGATGATTGCTGTGTCCAATCAATCCAGTTCAGAAAGTCTTCCGTAACTTAGATGTAGCCATCTGGAAATAGCAACTGTACAACGAAAAGCTCTTTTCTTCTTTCCCTCCCACCCATTCCTATTCAAATCTCGATGCGTTCTAGACGAACTTTCATCAATCTTCAGGAAATAGCAACTATTTGGATATGTGACGACCATTACTTTTAGATACGATTTGCTAAGAAATCGACCGAATACCAGCCTGCATATATCTTTTGATGTGGAAAGACTTTTTGATAAACGCTGCGGATATATTTCAAAGAGTTTTACTAATTTTTACCTCCCGCCTTTACGAAGGCGAGGTGATATTTGACTGTGTGTGTGTGTGTGTGTGTGTGTGTGTGTGTGTGTGTGTGTGTGTGTGTGTGTGTTGTTTTGCAATATAACACAAAAAATATTTCTGGCTCATTTCAGAAATGGATAGAAAAGGGTGGGTGTTTACTACCTTTATTGAGAAATTCTTAGACCCTAACATCTAAAGAGATCTTTTCTCTTTTATTCCTGTTCTCATCAGACATTTTTGTCCACGCGAAGGTAGACTTATGAAACCGGAAATGTTACATGAAGCATTCATAAACCGTTTCATTTCAAGGGACTCTCCTATATAAAATAAAACAGTCGGTCTGTTGCTAACTTTATGTAAACGTCACTATGCTAAAGATTTTAGGGGAGGAGAGAGGGTTGGTACTGGCTCTGAAACCTTGATTCTGGGAGACCGGGATCAGGTGTCCTGTAACCCGCCTCTCCTTTTTTCTTCTCAGTTTTCGTTAAAACTCATTTTCCTTTGCACAGACACATGAGTGTTCTGGTGACAGCTGAAACAGTAGAATATAATATTCACCACTTTTGGATACTTACTTATACTCTGTTCTTGCTTCCTCCACAATTGTTTTTTTTTTTTTTTTCCTACTTTACAAACACTCCTTGATCTAAAGAGCTAAGATACAGTCTTCAGTAATCTATCCAGTGTACAAGGTGACCTCCAAACTTAGCAACCCTGTGTAATGGTCACAAAAAGAAAAAAAAAATCGAGAAATCCTGTGATCGATTGGGTTTAGAATGTTTTATGTTGTTCTTGCTAAAGACACATTCTTTGCGCTGAACTGCGCATTAAAAGACATAACCTTGACTTCTCTTTGTCATGGCTGCATTAGTTTTTCAAATTGTGATAAGTATTAACTGTCAATCATTTATCTAACAGACAATTATATTTAACTTGGCAGTTTAAAGCATAATCCTGCAACTCATTCAGGACGTGATCGATTTTACGTATTTTCTTCGTGATACTCTCAGGTAATTATAAGTAATGTACTATTTACTTGACATCGTCTGAGTGTTATGATTCATTGTGTAATACAAGTAGAGTGTGAGTTTAAACAGATGACAGGAAGAAAGCAGACATAAAAATTTAAATTACTTTGGCAGTGTTGACTTGGTAGAACTTCTTTTTCGAGATGTTTATGTTGGATATTACACCTTCATATTGTAGTGGATGGTATCATTATCTTCATGCTTTCGACATAGTTTGCATCACTGACAAACGTTACGATGTTATAAATGACTAAACTGAATATGCAGATCAGGATAACATGTAACGAGATGATTTAAACATGAATGAAGGAAAACTACATTGTCAGTGTTATGTTATTCCCCTCGACATGGTGGGGTCTGGGACTAGGCTACCGGTGGCCAATACATTTAAGAAAAGAAGACTAGAGTATTATCCTTGGTTGCTTTCCACAATTGAAAACTCTCCTGTCACCTCTTGATAATCGAAATTATACAAGACCGTCACTGTTACTGGAACTCAGTAGTGTGAAAATACACAGAATTCCCTTTAATACGCCTCCGTTCATTCCTGTCTTCAAACAATTTTCCTTCCCCCCATATAGGCGGAGAAGTCGAGAAATGCTGTGTCCAATCAATCCAGTTCAGAAAGTCTCCCGTAACGTAGGTGCAGCCGTCTGGAAATAGCAACGGTACAATGAGAAGCTCTTTTCTGATTTTCCCTCCCACCCATTCCTATTCAAATCTCGATGCGTTGTGGACGAACTTTCATCAAACTTTCAAGAAATAGCAACTATTTGGATATGTGACGACCATTATTTTTAGAAGGGATTTGATAAAAAATCGACCAAATACCATCCGCCATATTTTTTATGATGTGGAAAGACTTTTTGATAAACGCTGCGGCTATATTTCGATGAGTTTTGCTAATTTTTACCTCCTGCCTTTAGGAGGACGAGATGATATTTTACTGTGTTTCTGTGTGTGTGTGTGTGTGTGTGTGTGTGTGTGTGTGTGTGTCTGTCTGTTGTTTCGCAATATAACACAAAAATTTTCTGATTCATTTCAGATGTTGATAGGAAAGGGTGGGTGTTTACTGTCTTCATTAGAAAATTCTTAGACCCTAACATCTAAAGAGATCTTTTCTCTTATATTCCTATTCTCACCAGACATTTTTGTCCAGGTGAATGTAGACTTTTGAAACTGGAAATATTACATGTAGGTTTCATACACCGTTTCATTTCAAGGGACCCTCCTCTATAAAATAAAACAGTCGGTCTGTTGCTAACTTTATGTAAACGTCACTGTGCTAAAGATTTTAGGGGAGGAGAGAGGGTTGGTACTGGCTCTTAAACTCTGATTCTGGGAGACCGGGATCAAGTGTCCGGTAACCCGCCTCCCCTTTTTTCTTCACAATTCTCGTTAAAACTCATTTTTCTTTCCACAGACACATGAGTGTTCTGCTGACAGCCGCAACAATATAAAATATTAATCACCACTTTTGGATACTGACTTATAGTCTCTTCTTCCTTTCTCGATAATTGCGTTTTATTTTATATTCAGAAAGACTCTTTGATCTAAAGAGCTAAGATGCAGTCTTCAGTAACCTATTCAGTGTACAAGGTGACCTCCAAACTTAGTAAGCCTGTCTAAAGGTCACATAAAAGAAAAAAAATATCCAGAAATCCTTTGATCGATTATATGTAGAATATTTCTGTTGTTCTTGCTGAAGACACATTCTTTCTACTGCACTGCGCATTAAAAGGCTTTACCTTGACTTCTCTTTGTCATCGCTGCATTAGGTTTTCAAATTGTGATAAGTATTAACTGTCAGTCATTTTTCTAACTCTAAATTATATTTAATTTGGCAGTTTAAAGCATAATCCTGAAACTCATTCAGGACGTGATCGATTTTAGGTATTTTATTCGTGATACTCTCAGATAATTATAAGTAACGTACGATTTACTTTTCATCGTCTAAGTGTTATGATTCATTGTGTAATACAGGTAAAGTGTGACTTTAGACAGATGACAGGAAGAAATGACACATAAAAATTTACATTACTTAGGCAGTGTTGACTTCGTACAACTTCTTTATCGAGATGTTTATGTTGGATATTACACCTTCATATTGTAGTGAATGGTATCATTATCTTCTTGCTCTCGGCTTAGTTTGCATCACTGACAAACATCACGAAGTTATTAATGATTAAATTGAATAAGAAGATCAGGATAACATCTTACGAAATGATTTGAACGTGAATAAAGGAAAACTAGATTGTCCGTGTCATGTTATTGCCCTCGACATTGTGGGGTATGGGGCTACGCTACCTGTGGCCAATACATATAAGAGAAGAAGACTAGTGTACTATCGTTGGTTGCGTTACGAAATCGAAAACTCTCCTGTTACCTCTTGACAATCGAAATTATGCAAGACCGTCACCGTTACTGGAGCACAGTAGTGTGAAAATCCACAGAATTCACTTTAATACGCCTCCGTTCATTCCTGTGTTCAAACAATTTTTTTTCCCCTCAAATACGCGGAGAAATCGATGATTGCTGTATCCAATCAATCCAGTTCAGAAAGTCTCCCGTAACTTAGATGTAGCCATCTGGAAATAGCATCTGTACAACGAAAAGCTCTTTTCTTCTTTCCCTCCCACCCATTCCTATTCAAATCTCGATGCGTTCTAGACGAACTTTCATGAAACCTTCAGGAAATAGCAACTATTTGGATATGTGACGACCATTACTTTTAGATACGATTTGCTAAAAAATCGACAGAATACCAGCCTGCATATATCTTTTGATGTGAAAAGGCTTTTTGATAAACGCTGCGGGTATATTTCAAAGAGTTTTACTAATTTTTACCTCCCGCCTTTACGAAGGCGAGGTGATATTTGACTGTGTGTGTGTGTGTGTGTGTGTGTGTGTGTGTGTGTGTGTGTGTGTGTGTGTGTGTGTGTGTGTGTGTGTGTATGTGTGTGTGTGTGTGTGTGTTTGTGTGTGTGTGTGTGTGTATGTGTGTGTGTGTGTGTGTGTTTGTGTGTGTGTGTGTGTGTGTGTCTATGTGTTGTTTTGCAATATAACACAAAAAATATTTCTGGCTCATTTCAGAAATGGATAGAAAAGGGTGGGTGTTTACTGCCTTTATTGTGATATTCTTAGACCCTAACATCTAAAGAGATCTTTTCTCTTTTATTCCTGTTCTCATCAGACATTTTTGTCCACGCGAAGGTAGACTTATGAAACCGGAAATGTTTCATGAAGCATTCGTAAACCGTTTCATTTCAAGAGACTCTCCTATATAAAATAAAATAGTCGGTCTGTTGCTAACTTTATGTAAACCTCACTGTGATAAAGATTTTAGGGGAGGAGAGAGGGTTGGTACTGGATGTTAAACACTGATTCTGGGAGACCGGGATCAAGCGTCCGGTAACCCGCCTCCCCTTCTTTCTTCACAGTTTTCGTTAAAACTAATTTTTCTTTGCACAGAAACATGAGTGTTCTGGTGACAGCCACAACAATATAAAATATTATTCACCACTTTAGGATATTGACTTATACTCTCTTCTTCCTTTCTAGATAATTACGTTTTATTTTTTATTTAGAAAGACTCTTTGATCTAAAGAGCTAAGATGCAGTCTTCAGTAACCTATTCAGTGTACAAGGTGACCTCCAAACTTAGCAAGCCTGTGTAACGGTCACATAAAAGAAAAAGAAAATCCAGAAATCCTTTGATCGATTAGATTTAGAATGTTTTATGTTGTTCTTGCTAAAGACATTCTTTCTATTGAACTGCGCATTAAAAGACTTTACCTTGACTTCTCTTTGTCATGGCTGCATTAGTTTTTCAAATTGTGATAAGTATTTAACTGTCAGTCATTTTTCTAACACAAAATTATATTTAACTTGGCAGTTTAAAGCATAATCCTGAAACTCATTCAGGACGTGATCGATTTTAGGTATTTTATTCGTGATACTCTCAGATAATTATAAGTAACGTACGATTTACTTTTCATCGTCTGAGTGTTATGATTTATCGTGTAATACAAGTAGAGTGTGAGTTTAGACAGATGACAGGAAGAAATGGGACATAAAAATTTAAATTACTTTGGCATTGTTACGAAATGATTTGAACGTGAATAAAGGAAAACTAGATTGTCCGGGTCATGTTATTGCCCTCGACATTGTGGGGTCTGGGGCTACCCTACCTGTGGCCAATACATATAAGAGAAGAAGACTAGTGTACTATCCTTGGTTGCGTTACGAAATCGAAAACTCTCATGTTACCTCTTGACAATCGAAATTATGCAAGACCGTCACCGTTACTGGAGCACAGTAGTGTGAAAATCCACATAATGCACTTTAATACGCCACCGTTCATTCCTGTCTTCAAACATTTTTCTTTCCCCTCAAATACGCGGACTAATCGATGATTGCTCTGTCCAATCAATCCAGTTCAGAAAGTCTTCCGTAACTTAAATGTAGCCATCTGGAAATAGCAACTGTACAACGAAAAGCTCTTTTCTTCTTTCCCTCCCACCCATTCCTATTCAAATCTCGATGCGTTCTAGACGAACTTTCATCAATCTTCAGGAAATAGCAACTATTTGGATATGTGACGACCATTACTTTTAGATACGATTTGCTAAGAAATCGACCGAATACCAGCCTGCATATATCTTTTGATGTGGAAAGACTTTTTGATAAACGCTGCGGATATATTACAAAGAGTTTTACTCATTTTTACCTCCAGCCTTTACGAAGGCGAGGTGATATTTGACTGTGTGTGTGTGTGTGTGTGTGTGTGTGTGTGTGTGTGTGTGTGTGTGTGTGTGTGTGTGTTGTTTTGCAATATAACACAAAAAATATTTCTGGCTCATTTCAGAAATGGATAGAAAAGGGTGGGTGTTTACTACCTTTATTGGGAAATTCTTAGACCCTAACATCTAAAGAGATCTTTTCTCTTTTATTCCTGTTCTCATCAGACATTTTTGTCCACGCGAAGGTAGACTTATGAAACCGGAAATGTTACATGAAGCATTCATAAACCGTTTCATTTCAAGGGACTCTCCTATATAAAATAAAACAATCGGTCTGTTGCTAACTTTATGTAAACGTCACTATGCTAAAGATTTTAGGGGAGGAGAGAGGGTTGGTACTGGCTCTGAAACCTTGATTCTGGGAGACCGGGATCAGGTGTCCTGTAACCCGCCTCTCCTTTTTTCTTCTCAGTTTTCGTTAAAACTCATTTTCCTTTGCACAGACACATGAGTGTTCTGGTGACAGCTGCAACAATAGAATATAATATTCACCACTTTTGGATACTTACTTATACACTGTTCTTGCTTCCTCCACAATTTTTTTTTTTTTTCCTGCTTTACAAACACTCCTTGATCTAAAGAGCTAAGATACAGTCTTCAGTAATCTTTTCAGTGTACAAGGTGACCTCCAAACTTAGCAACCCTGTGTAATGGTCACAAAAAAAAAAAAAAAAAAAAAAAATCCAGAAATCCTGTGATCGATTGGGTTTAGAATGTTTGATGTTGTTCTTGCTAAAGACACATTCTTTGCGCTAAACTGCGCATTAAAAGACATAACCTTGACTTCTCTTTGTCATGGCTGCATTAGTTTTTCAAATTGTGATAAGTATTAACTGTCAATCATTTATCTAACAGACAATTATATTTAACTTGGCAGTTTAAAGCATAATCCTGGAACTCATTCAGGACGTGATCGATTTTACGTATTTTCTTCGTGATACTCTCAGGTAATTATAAGTAACGTACGATTTACTTGATATCGTCTGAGTGTTATGATTCATTGTGTAATACAAGTAGAGTGTGAGTTTAAACAGATGACAGGAAGAAAGCAGACATAAAAATTTAAATTACTTTGACAGTGTTGACTTGGTAGAACTTCTTTATCGAGATGTTTATGTTGGATATTACACCTTCATATTGTAGTGGATGGTATCATTATCTTCTTGCTTTCGACATAGTTTGCATCACTGACAAACGTTACGATGTTATAAATGACTAAACAGAATAAGCAGATCAGGATAACATGTAACGAGATGATTTAAACATGAATGAAGGAAAACTAGATTGTCAGTGTCATGTTATTCCCCTCGACATGGTGGGGTCTGGGACTAGGCTACCGGTGGCCAATACATTTAAAAAAAAGAACACTAGAGTATTATCCTTGGTTGCTTTCCACAATTGAAAACTCTCCTGTCACCTCTTGATAATCGAAATTATACAAGACCGTCACTGTTACTGGAACACACTAATGTGAAAATACACAGAATTCCCTTTAATACGCCTCCGTTCATTCCTGTCTTCAAACAATTTTCCTTCCCCCCATATAGGCGGAGAAGTCGAGAAATGCTGTGTCCAATCAATCCAGTTCAGAAAGTCTCCCGTAACGTAGGTGCAGCCGTCTGGAAATAGGAACGGTACAATGAGAAGCACTTTTCTGATTTTCCCTCCCACCAATTCCTATTCAAATCTCGATGCGTTGTGGACGAACTTTCATCAAACTTTCAAGAAATAGCAACTATTTGGATATGTGACGACCATTATTTTTAGAAGGGATTTGATAAAAAATCGACCAAATACCATCCGCCATATTTTTTATGATGTGGAAAGACTTTTTGATAAACGCTGCGGCTATATTTCGATGAGTTTTGCTAATTTTTACCTCCTGCCTTTAGGAGGACGAGATGATATTTTACTGTGTTTCTGTGTGTGTGTGTGTGTGTGTGTGTGTGTGTGTGTGTGTGTGTGTGTGTGTGTGTGTGTGTGTGTGTTGTTTCGCAATATAACACAAAAAATTTTCTGATTCATTTCAGATGTTGATAGGAAAGGGTGGGTGTTTACTGTCTTCATTAGAAATTCTTAGACCCTAACATCTAAAGAGATCTTTTCTCTTTTATTCCTATTCTCACCAGACATTTTTGTCCAGGTGAATGTAGACTTTTGAAACTGGAAATATTACATGTAGGTTTCATACACCGTTTCATTTCAAGGGACCCTCCTCTATAAAATAAAACAGTCGGTCTGTTGCTAACTTTATGTAAACGTCACTGTGCTAAAGATTTTAGGGGAGGAGAGAGGGTTGGTACTGGCTCTAAAACTCTGATTCTGGGAGACCGGGATCAAGCGTCCGGTAACCCGCCTCCCCTTTTTTCTTCATAATTCTCGTTAAAACTCATTTTTCTTTGCACAGACACATGAGTGTTCTGGTGACAGCCGCAACAAAATAAAATATTAATCACCACTTTTGGATACTGACTTATACTCTCTTCTTCCTTTCTCGATAATTACGTTTTATTTTATATTCAGAAAGACTCTTTGATCTAAAGAGCTAAGATGCAGTCTTCAGTAACCTATTCAGTGTACAAGGTGACCTCCAAACTTAGTAAGCCTGTCTAAAGGTCACATAAAAGAAAAAAAAAATCCAGAAATCCTTTGATTGATTAGATTTAGAATGTTTTCTGTTGTTCTTGCTGAAGACACATTCTTTCTACTGAACTGCGCATTAAAAGACTTTACCTTGACTTCTCTTTGTCATGGCTGCATTAGTTTTTCAAATTGTGATAAGTATTAACTGTCAGTCATTTTTCTAACACTAAATTATATTTAACTTGGCAGTTTAATAGGGGCTTAACTACAATCAAAATGAAAATATCAGTGGGTAATCTGTCTTCCTCCACATGCAACTACTTTTCTTTACTGAGGATTCGTCTTTAACTTATTTTTGGCCCTCCGAATTAGGCTCATTGTACACGGTTCAGATGAGAAAGAGACCTTAGAATGGCAAGTAAAAGTAAATGGTAAAAATTATGGGCCTGAACTGTGAAATCAGCACGGATTTATTTGGCAAAATTCCCGAGTCCACTGACGTACGAAATAACCAACCATCCCGCTAGTTCTTCTCTCTGCATGACTTCTGCTGCGAATGAGTCGTACGTCTGGCAGCCGGCGGCGCATGGCAATGAATGCAAGAAGTCACGATTAATGAATAATGAGGGACTCAGATCTGAACGCTATACCAGGCATGAAGTCGGTGCGCGCTGCGCTTTTGGCAGGAAAATGGCGTCCTGTCGCGGAGTTGTTACTCTCTCAGTATATAGGTTTTCTTCTGGCTACCTATGATGTGAGTTTCGCGATGGTATTAATGTTGATAGTGTACTGTCAGATGATGTATTGCTATACAAAAATGATGCAGATAAACAGTAGACGTTACTACATGCCTTCAAATTATGCCAAGAAGGTTGTCTTCTTGAAATGTGTAAACTATTCGAGTGGAGCAGTTGTTGTTATTGTACATTTTTACGGGTATCCACAACTTTTTTAAATAGAATAGATCGTTCCTTCTTGATAGTTATTTGTTGATCCATTGGTTAATAATTATTTTTCCTAATCAGTGGGATTGCAACAATTTCGTCTTGTTTACATATCAGATATCATTTTTTTTTTTTTTTTACATCGGGAGGTCACTTTCCGGAGGGGGGGGGGACCTCCTGACGATAAGCTCACCAAGGTTCCAACAACAGATCGGGAAAGCGATGATTATTATAGTAATACAATCACACCATAACCTTCCAGCCCGAAGGTGATTGGATCTGACTTGTAATACCTAAGTCTACTAATACCAAGTCGGTTCACTTTCTTCTAAAACGGCTTCAAGCTCGCACAGGGGGCGGAGCATCGGAGTGACGTCGACTGACTCTGACAGGAAAGTGACGAAACATCAGCTTATTAGACGCCTGACCATGACGGAGGGTGGATGGTTGCTCCACTACTCAGACCATGACATTTTTTTTTTTTTTTTTTTTTTTTTCGGTTTGATGAAGTGAGGGAAGGGACTGAAATGTGTGAGGGAAGGTGTGGGGGTGTGATGGAAGGTGTAGGGCTGTGAGGGAAGCACTTCTTCCCCTGCTTCTTCCCCTGCTTCGTTTTCCCTTGTTATAAATGTTTAAATTGAGTCTGCTTTTTATACATTTTCTGTTACTTAAGCCAACTGACATCATACACAAGCCACGCCTCCCTGCGCCCTCATGGAGAGTGAACCGATTTGGTATTAGTATACTTAGTGTAATACGGCTGTTGCATTGTGTCCATTGTGCCAACTCTCTATTCCTTCACTCGTGCTACACGGACATCTAGTAGCGCTCATGACTGGAATGTCACACAGCCATATTGCAGAACTTCTGCCAACCAGAATGCTTTTATTCCCCTAACTGCATCTCTCTGGAACTCGCTTCCCCGTAGTTGTTTACCCCAAACTTCAGCCTACAGTTGTTCAAGTCTAACTTTACAGATTTTTTTTTTTTTTTTCAAATGGAGGACACCAGCATTTTGGTGTATGGGTTATTTTTCTATTCATTTGTTTTTCCTTCCTCTGTCGTGTTGTTTAAAACAATAATAATAATAATAATCAGCCGGTCAAGTAGCTGGTCAAGCGATCTGACGTCTAACGAGACGTGAACTCGACCCCAGACAAGGGCAGAAAGCAGTTTGATCATTTTTGATGATCCACAAGACACACTGGCATGTCATAAAAACACTCAAGCTTAGGATGTATTCAGTATGGACGGTAGTCATTTGCCTCCAACTGTTGAGATGTGAATGTGTGTGGTGTGTAGGACTGCAGGGCCATAGACTGATTGTGAAGTCGATACCCATGTGTGGACACAAATAAAATCAAGACAACGGACACTTTTGATAGCCGTACCCACCCCTGCAGTACACTAAGGGGAAAGAAAGGGTTATTTACTGGTTAAGCACTTAATGACAGCCTTCTGGCTCACTGGCCGTCCCACTATGGTTAATTGCTAGTGTGTCATATGATCGCGTATTCCGACATGATGCAGGTACGCCGTCGACTAGCAGTCTTGCATTGTGTGTTTCTGTTTTTACATGTATGTATTTATGTATATATGTGTCTAAGTAGTTTATATTTTGTCCTACCCATCCATGTCATATTTGTGGCTGTTTCGGCACAGCTCACCTTGTGTGTGTGTGTGTGTGTGTGTGTGTGTGTGTGTGTGTAATTCACCGGGTCGATCAGGATCACTTGATGGTCATGATCGTCAGCTTTTACCCTCCCGGGAGCTGAGAGCTCATATAGTCCGATCTAAGGACAAGGCTGTGACCTTCACACATGCACACACCTGTCCCCTTGCTCAAGGAGGACAGTAACCACCCATTTTGTCAGTGAAACTTTTCGCAACTTGAGCGAGGCACGAACTCCCGTCTACCAGATGGCAAGCGAGAACGTTACCACTGAGCCAGTGAGCGGCGTGTGTGTGTGTGTGTGTGTGTGTGTGTGTGTGTGTGTGTGTGTGTGTGTGTAAATATTTATGCATGTAATGCATGTATCATTAAACACCCTCTCAACACCACCCCCATGAGGCCTCAACCCCATCTTTCAAAAAGTACTGGGACTGAATCGGTGCCTGACACACTTCGTTAGTGAGTGATGGCTTGCCTAGGCTTGGGGCACCCACTGAATTTGGTAACACCAGATGGTGCAAAAAATATATATTTGTATGTAATTACACGAGCTATTATATATATATATATATATATGGAGCCTCTGTGGTAGAGTGGTAGAGTGCGCGTTTCGTACACTGGTGAGCCAGGGTTCACGTCCCGCCAGGGTAATAATCTTTGGGAGTGTTCACCCGGCCACGTATTGCATTGGCGGACACAAAGGGTGCTGTGGTTGAATCAGTGTCCCTTACTATAAAGTATGCTTGCACCCAGTCAGCTTGCGCGGGACGATTAAACTTGGTTCACAGACTACACACGCATTCAAAGCCACTCCAACACTACAATTACACTTACAAACACTTCTCACCCTACATAAAATCTCTATCAGACAGCCTAAGCCACTTGTTAGAGATACATTGGCTGTATCGTCCCGACTTCAGTCGGGATAGGCCGGTCCTGCAGTGGATACTCAAACGGCTGATGATGATGATGATATATATATATATATATATATATATATATATATATATATATATATATATATATATATATATATATATATATATATATATATATATATATATATAATTTGAATATGGGTGCTGTCGCTCGGCAGTTAGTGAAAGTAGTTATTATGCTAACAAAAGGAGAAATTGTTCTTGTCGTGGAAAGCAGTGAGCAGGATGGGCTGGGAGCGTGGTGAGTGGTGGGGCATCTCAGGGGAAACACACACTGTGAAGGTGAGTGTTGTAGGTAGGCCGGTATGGTGTAAGTCAAAGGTGGTGAGGCGAAAGAGAAAAAAGTGCTTGTGGTGGACTGGTGCTTGTGAGATGAATTAAGATGGTGGTGGGTGGTGGGGTGGAGAACATCCTGTGAACATGGGTGAAGTATGAGGGATGGAGGTACAGGAGGAAGGAGTAAGTCATAAATTTTGCTCTGTGGGAGTAGTAAAAGAGAAGGAATGGAAGTAGAAAAGGGGCTGGAAAGGCTAAGATGATGGTCGGTGTTATATCAGGACTAGGGTAGTGCATTACACCGGTAAAAACGACAGTTGTAGGTCGGCCAATATGGGTGCCGTGGCCATTTTTTTCTTTTGTTCAGAAAGAACAAGAACAACAACGGCATCAGTAATATGCCACTTTGAAACACCTGGCATCTCACACACACAGGTATAAACTAATAAAGACGAGCAATTTTTCATCAAAAACAAAACTGGTTTGATGTAATAATTCAATGTTTTATCCTTTTTCTTTAACTATTATACCTAGCTGTGGGTGGTGGCGACCATCAGCCACTCACTGATAAGTGCTGCCTACTTCTTCCATCGCCCTCACCATTCCTTTTCTTTGTTTGCCCACGTCTCTATTTTTCCCGTTCTTCTTACCACTTTTTATTACACTTCTTTCCATTTCAGGTGGTTCTACACTGCGTGACAAACCTAATGGTTTCCTGAGACCTAGTAAACCATTTACAACGCTGGGTGGTAAATATATTTATTAAATAATGGGGTGATGTGGAGCCTACTGTAGTGCCTCTATTAATTGGGTGGAGAGACGCATATGGGGTGTCCATCCAGGAACCAAACCACTGTACTATTCCCTGCGCCTCACTGTGGCGAGGCGCAGTTGGCAGTAAGAGAATATCGGTTCACTGAACGGGACAACCCTGCAGAGGCGGTTGCTTGCTTGCGGTTGATGGGTCTGCTTGGACAGACAAACTGGGATTACTCAAACACAACAGCGTAGAGTTAACAATCTCGGACTCCTATTGTCTTAACTGAATAAAATCGCTTGGCGTAAGGTAGACCAAACAGTACAGTTGTGGAAAGTTTGGATGGAAGAGAGGCACATGTTGGAGCTGCCACCCAACATTTCCACTTGTCACAATGGATCATCAGCATTACTGTTATCCCAACAATGGAAGGATTTTAGTGATATCATTACCACTCTTAGACGTCTATCAGTCACTCTTGACTGAACAAAATCGTCTGGCTTTAACTAGAATAGATTATTATGGCTGTTCCGATCATGGAACGGTTAATAAGGCACAAGCTATGTTTGATGGTATATGTGAATACAGACGGAGAGATAAATGGCTTCACTAGCATTAGGTGAGACGGTAAATAAGGCACAAGCTATGTTTGATGGTATACATGAATACAGACGGAGAGATAAATGGCTTCATTAGCATCAAGTGCAGAGAGCTAAAGCGCTAATGAAATTTAAATGACCTGTTAGACCTTTTTCCCTTTCGCTGACTTGAACGTGCTTGGATATTTCACACAGGCTCACACCAGACCACATTATTCAGGCGAAGGTAAATTCAAGCACTCCAAGAGTTTACTCAGACAGTTTTTCAATCTTGTGTTGACTAAAATTCCCTCAGCTGAACCGGCTAGCCTCGTGGTAGCCTGAAAAAAATAATTGACTGTGTATATAAAAGGCGACGGCACAGGTGCGCCTGTCACCTGGAAATCCCCGACCAACTGGACAGAACCACCTCTGAGACAAACATCTCTGGGTAACCCCGATTAGGTTAATATTTCAGTATCATGTACGTTATTACGTCATATCCGCCCTGTGTGGAGTACTACTTGCATGTGTGGCGAGGTTCTCCACATACAGCTCTTCTCAATAGGGTGGAGTCAAAGGCTTTTCGTCTCATTAAATCTCCTCCTCTTACTGACTCCCTTCAGCCTCTGTCTCTTCGCGGCACTGTTGCATCTTTATCTCTTTTCTATCGCTACTTCAATGGTCGCTGCTCCTCTGAACTGTCTGCATGCATTCCTCCACCTCTACGACGGGCGCGTAGCACAAACTCTCATCCCTTTTCTGTCCAACTCTCTAATGCAAAAGTTAACCGTTACTCCCAGTCCTTCATTTATGCAACAGGTAAACTCTGGAACTGTCTTCCTCTGTCTGTATTTCCTGCTTCCTATGATATCCAGTCTTTCAAACGCAGTGTGTCCAGGCATCTCGAAGTGATCGGTTCTTGAATTTGGCTCTCTCTTGTATTTTGTTCTTCTCTTGGAAGGAACAGTTTTTGCGGACTCGAGGCCTTTGGTTCCTTCTTCCTAGAAAAAAAAAAAACTGATGTATTTTTTTGCTTATTCTTGAAGTCACCTGACGTTTTCACTCAGGTTAACCCCTTAACCGCGGGTATTGTTTTGGTCTGACTGTCCTCTCCCGCGGGGGTTTCAGCCAAATGTAAACAAACCTTTAAACCTTAATAACTCTGCACAGAATAAAGCTAGAGAAAAAAATAAGGTACCATTAGAAAGTACAAACCTTCAGCTTTCCATTGATGTAGGTTTCATGACTTCGTTGACTTTCACAGGACAGGGAGAGCCGTTAGAAGTGAGGGGTGTGAAATAACTATTTTACGCCCCACACACCAGTACCAAATGCCAACCACTCTCTCATAATAGTAATATAAACATATATGAACACTGTACATACGATAAACACCCACTCTGTGTTCACTGAGGTAGGTAAAAGGCACTTCCCTGCGGCTGCACCCGCTCTTCACTGCGGCTGCGCCTCACTTCACTGCGGCGGCACCCGCTCACTGACGTTTCCTGCGATCTTTTCATTCTTTCTAACTTCTAATATTATTTTACATATAATATGGGCAATGTACATTATATTTACAATGCACTTATTACAATATTGCGTCACTGGCGCATCACAGAATTACATAAGTGCCGCAGAATTCCACAAGTGCCGCAGATTCTCTTATTACAATATCACTTATTATACTGGCCAATATTTCCTTTATTTTCTAGGCAAAATATCCCTTATTACTACATTATCCATTATACAATTATTGGCAAAGCACGTCACTGTCGCATCACTATATATCACTGTCACTTTCAGTATTTACTCAGAGAGTGGTACTTGGCAAAGCACGGAGTTACACATAGAGCGACTTGGCATTCAAGGCACTGGTGTGTGCTCATTTTTCTCGTCGTAGGCCTTCGTGTGGTGGTTGAACATACTCTGCAGCGGCCCTGTGACAACCTGCCGCCTGCTTTAGGAGGCAATTTCACAAGCTGGTGCCGGCTCATGTAATTGTGGCACTCAAGACGGTCAGGTTGTGTGTCAGAGTGTCGCCTCGGGATCAATGCCGTCACCTGACCAAATCGTTCAAGTAGCTGCTGCACGACAGTCTTGGAAAACTGTCTCAGTGATGGTTGCCTTATGCCCCCGACTTGTGTCTTGTAAAGAATGAAGGCATTGAGCATGCACATATCGCGCATGTGCAGGCAAGCCTTCCTGTACCATCGGGTGTTTCTCCTGAGACAGTCTATTTCGCCAATCATCATATCAGACTTATCAACGAGTCTCATATTTACATTATAATCAATGACGGCATCAGGCTTCATGATTGGCTCTCCCGTCCTGTAGCTGACCTTCCCAGTTCTCTTCATTTCCCCCTTGTGGATGGTGCTGATCATATTGACGACCTTCTTGTCATGCCACCTGATCACAAGAAGCTTGTCTGACTTCTTCAGGTGAACATCTCCCCTGGATGATGATGATGCTTCGGGGAAACTAGGCCACTCTTTCCTATAGCTCCGTACAGTGCCAACAGTGCCAATGCCGTGTTCAGCAAGGTATTTGGAGAGTTTCGGTGCTGTGTAATAATTGTCTGTGTACAGCACATGATTACCACCAAAATACCTCTCCATCAGCACTTTTACAACGGAGCCAGAGAAGCCAAGGGGTCTTTCCTGTTCACATCCATTGTGCTAGCCGAGTAAATGACAAAATCCATTATATACCCCGTCTCACAGTCACACAGCACAAAGAACTTTATCCCAAAGCGGTGGCGTTTGCTGGGGATGTACTGCCTGAATTTGAGACGTCCTCTGAACAATACCAGGGACTCGTCTATGACGACTTTCTGCATAGGCCTGAAAAATCGCATAAATCGATCCCTAATCTTGTTGAGGAAATCCTCACTTTCCACAAAGGGTCAGTTTGGGACGGGTTGTCATTGTCAGCGAAGTGCAGGTATCCAAGCAGCTGTCGGAACCGATCCCGTGACATATACTTCCCGAATATGGGGATAGTAGTTATGTCATCCACGAGCCAGTACTCCTCCAACTCATGTCTCTTTATATGGGGCATCAAAAACATGAGTGCACAAAAAACATACAGCTCTCTGATCCCGACAGGCAACCACGACACTTGCTTTGGTGAGCCAATAGGCCCCAGCCCTTCTGCTGCACACTGAGTTGCATACCTATTGGTCTCATCGCTGACATGCTGCACAATTTCATCATCAAGGAAGGCCAGGAAGTAATCAACAAACTCATCACCTGCGTTGCATGGGAAGGCAGGCTGTATTCCAGCATTTGTCATATCAAACGGTGGATTGTGTGGCTGGAAATCTCCACCGTCAGTCCAAACAAATGCATCAACTTGCCCTGTGCGTGGTTCAGTGGCAGGGGCAGGTTGCATTCCACTCGTTTCCCCGTGAGAAGGAGCTGATGTAGAGGCAATGGGTGAGGCAGGAGGTGAGGCAGGAGGCAAGCGGGAGGTGGGTGAGGCAGGAGGCAACGGGGAGGGGGTGAGTGCGGGGGCGGTGAGTGGGGGTGGCGCGGGTGAGGGAACTGAGGCGGGGGCAGGCGGGGGGGGTTCTGACCTGGTGCGTGGTGAAACTTGACCCTTTCTACCCCACTTATCACCTCGCTTATCGCCTCGCTTATCGCCCAGCTTTGCCCTCCAACTGCCACGCATCCCCTGAGTTCTAGGCCTGCCTGCACGGCCTGCCTTCCCTCGCTTTGCAGGCTTTGGTAATTCGTACTTCTCAGATGATGTAGACTGAGGGAGAGGGCACGACAGATGATGATGATGATGATGTGAGGGCAATTGGGCTAGGGGAACGGGAAATTGATGGGAAAATGCGTACTAGGGCCTGGTGTGGGAGACGTGAGCCTGCGCTTCACTCCTTCCCACGTGCAATACCAGATTTGCCCATAGGAGCCTTTCCTTTCCCAGAGTAAGTTGGGGTGGGGGGGAATCAACACGATCACTTTCATCACTGTCACTATCAATGGAAAATGGTTCACCGCCAATCACTGCCAAATCATCACTGCTTGCTGTGAGTGTGTCACTTTCACTGCCACAATCAAGAGTAGTACTTACAGTTTTGTCCAGCTCAGTTCTAATTTCAGGAGTGCTCAACCCCTTCTGCCTCGCCGTCGGCAGTTCCTTTACCGGTGTAGAGGTAGAGGGAACACTAGCACTAAACACTGTAGAGGAGGAAGCGAGCGACGATGAGTCGGGACGGAGCGCCATTATCACGCACAGAGCTGGACAGATACTGACTGACGCGGGTCAGGGCAGGGGTGGGGGGGGGCCCCTCGGGGTTGGAGGAGGGAGGTGTGGGATGGCTGGTGTGAAAGAACTCGACAGCTACTCTTGCGTGAGAATATTTGCGCGCCGGGAAAACGCGCGGTGTTCAAAATATTCACGATCATTCCAGAATGCCACCTGCGGTGTGGTCCAGTTTTGTCGCCGTCATTCTGGAATGACACCCGCAGTTAAGGGGTTAAGGAGAGAGATCAGGTTGTTAAGAGGATCGTGCAGACTGCCTCTAACCATCTCACGACGAATGACTTCTTCAGAGTTAACAGATCGACTTGACGCAGCGAAAAATAGAATGAACACGTAGTCGACACACTGAAATAGCCAACTCTTTCGTGGTCGTATCTTCTCTATTATTTTATTCCAATCAAAGTCAGACGATTTTATGCAGCTAAGAGTGAGGCACAGAAGCCTGAGAGTGTTAATACTGTCACCATCAGTCCTGTCTAATGACGAAGACAAGTATTTTATTCCAACTAACGTCAGGTGATTTAAAACTGCCACCATCAACAGTCTCATGATCGAGAAAACTCTAGCATTCTATTCCTGAAAGTTCCAGATTATTTTGTTCAGGTGGAAGTGAATCATATAGGCCTGTCACTGTTAAATGATAATCTATCAGTATTACAGGTGACTGCAGGTTACATGTCAATTAAACTCTCAATACGATTTAACTATTTCACTGTATTTCGCCAAAATTTAGTTTATTTCCTTTTTTTGTGTCAGACTCGGAATAAATCCCTTAGTCCGTTTCCTAAGGCCCATTATTCCTCTTACGTGCCACACACTTCACATATTGCCACTTCAGCGCCAATACCATAATGAACATGTGCTAATGCTGTTTCATTGGGACCTGGTGTGAAATGGTATTAATGGTATTACTCACTTCCACGAGACAAACACCGCAGGGCGCGTGGCCACACTCACCCTCCGACTTCATCCAAGAGGGTCCCCCATTGCAGTGCTCGAGGCAGCGACTCTTTCCCATCTAAGTATCTCCCAGTAGGAAATATCAACTTGTTGCAGTCATGATTGTTGTGGTCTTCTCCTTGGCCTCCTCCAGCCCTGTGAACAGGATCAGCCTAGGGAAGCGTACTCTTCGCCCATATAACTGGAGTTGGCGAGCACGTATTATGCTGATAAAAGGCATCGATCCAGTTTCGTGAAGTAATTACTCGTTGTCAAATGGTCTTCCGCAAGCACTTACACAGAAGGAGTCAATCTGCTGCACCAAGGTATTGTTTATTGTCCACGTCTCAAAGCCATAGAGTAAAACAGGAAGTACTATTGCCCTGAAGACAGGAATTTCCGATCTTGGACATCAATATCGACATTTCCAAACACTCGAAATGCCTGAATTAGTAACATCATAGGCCAGGCCAGTGCAACGGAAGATCTCATCACCTGACCTACCACTGTTGTGGATCACATTACCAAGATAGATGAATCCCTCCAAGACTTCTGTGCTCTCACCACATGGCTGAACAGGGGCTGTACTGCTGCATCCATCAAGCCACCGAATGCTTGTATCTTGGTCTTGCCCCAAGAGACATTATTTCCACTGGCTTCGCCTCCTTGTGAAATGCCCCGAAAGCAATCATCGATGTCTCTGGCGATTCTGAAAGGATAACAGCATCATCAGGAAAGTCAAGGTTGGAAATCTTATAGTTGTCAGTTAATATTCTACAGTGACTCCAACCCACAGCTAGACCCAGTATCCAATCCATGTAGCCTACGTGCAAAAAAAAGTAAGGGAGCAACGGCACATCCCTGTCTCGCTCACTCCAGATCTTACTGGAAAGACATCAGTAGAACAAAAGTGCCCGGGACTACGTGTGCGTAGTCCTGGTCACTTTCTAATGGGCATCTCTCCCCCCCCCCCATTCCGTACTTCTGAACATGCCCTCAGGCAAACCTCTAGTTCAACCCCTGCCCAGGACTATGCACATGTAGTCCTGGACAGGGATTGTACTGGGCATCCCCCCCATTGCGTAGTACTGGGCATGCCTTCAAGCATCGCCTACGTCAACCCAAGCCCATTATTAG
Organism: Coenobita brevimanus; assembly: GCF_032717465.1. Taxonomy (NCBI): domain Eukaryota; kingdom Metazoa; phylum Arthropoda; class Malacostraca; order Decapoda; family Coenobitidae; genus Coenobita; species Coenobita brevimanus. The sequence continues at coordinate 24,167,964 of NC_137013.1, read as the reverse complement.
GTCGCATACCTCCTGTCCAAATCTACGCAGGGCTGACGATGTTTTACTCATGAGAGCTCATCTCACACATCCACCTTCTACGGTGGGGAGTGGGTAAATGACCAAGGAAAAGCTCTACTCTGAGTGAGTGAGTGGCCTTGACCAAACTTCCACCTGGCGAAAGACTCTCTCTCTCTCTCTCTCTCTCTCTCTCTCTCTCTCTCTCTCTCTCTCTCTCTCTCTCTCTCTTCATTTTGTTTTCTGTCGATTTTTTCTTCTTATTCTCTACAATAACCACAGTTAACAACAACACTACTATTTCATATTAAGGAAAAATAAAAAAGTGAAACATTTGAAGACATTTAGCCTATTAATGTTTTTTCCTATAGCATCACTCAGGTATCGTGGGTCTGCACATTTAAAGCAAAATATGGGTATCTTGTGTGGCTCACTCTGTTTCCAAATGTTATAACTAGAATTTAATGGCACTACTATTACCATGATTAGAGAAGTATTTACTGTCTGTCTGTCTTTTTTTTCTTTTTTCCTCTCTGTGACCCATCCGTATCAGTCATCTCAAGCCCTCCCTGATGACCCCAGGTTATCAGATCTTGACCATTTTTGATAGCTGTTACCTGGCGAAAATAAATCATTACAGGGAAATCTCGGGCAGTCCTATGGAGACTGTGAATGATATCAAGAAAAAACACATCTCACCTTCCTCTCTTTCTCTTCATTTTTTTAAATCTTATTCTCTGCTTTCTACTATCACCCTTCAGCCACAATTTTACAGCTTTATTATTATTTATCACCAATTGGGAGAATAATTACTGTTTCTCTCTCTCTCTCTCTTTGTTTTCTTCCTATTACTATAGTTAAAATCACTTTTACAGCTGAATTATCGACCACTAATATTACCATGACCGGAAATAATAATTTTAAAAAATTAAATGGCTAACAACAAAAACAGTAATCTCCCTTTGTGAAAGTGTGTACGTCTGAAAAAATCTGACCACATCTCGAAAGGACCTATTAAGCTTACAATCGGCACCTCAGGCTCTCAGGATTTATAAAGCCGCCGACAAACTCTGGGGGTTCCCTTTCATCATGGAATGTCTAGAGACCCACTGCGAGAAGTGTGGCCACAAGATTAGCATCAAAACCACCCATAGCTGTGTGAAATGTCCAGGTTGTGAGCGATTCTTCAACAATTTTTACCAGCGTTATCACAGACAGTCCTGTTTACAAGGTGAGTAATCATTAACACTGAATAGTGAATACCCCATATACCTCTTCTTGTTAAATGGTTTCACAGTATCATTGTATGCGGCCTTCATGGATTTGGAGAATACATATGACAGGATGGATAGACAAGGATTGTGGAAAGTATTAAGAAATATATGAAGTAGATGGGAAGTTGTAGGCCGGCCATATTCTTAAAAATAATTCCTTCCCTAAACTTTTCCTTCCCTTCGAAGGATTTTTCTTTCCCTTCAGTATGCGTAAAGATTTCCTTGGAAGGGAAGGAAAAATGTTCAGGTTGGTAGCCCTGTTAAACTAAAATGACCCATCCTGCTGATATCTGGTATGGTGGAGCGTTAAATTTATAAACTAATACATCAAAACACGCATATCTCGTGCTGGATAATGGAAGCACAACACATTTGAAACGTGGGAGGTTGCCATCACATCTATAATGTTGGTTTGTATTCAGCCATAAATCCCATTCTGGCCAACACCACAGCGGTGTTCACTCCTCAAGACAATATTTTGATAATAAATTATATTCGAGGAATATTATTACGCTTAATGTTGTTATTAATAAGTGTAAGAATCACTTGTTAACGTCCGTCTCGTGTACTTGCATGGCGGCTCCTCACTTGTTTTTTCCAACTGGAAGAAAAGAGCCGAACCACACGTGTGACCTTGACGGCAGATTCTCCTTTTTCGGGCAAATTAACAACCAAAATATTACTTGAAATGAATCCTCGTTTGACCCTGGCCATAATGTATAAGATTTGTCAGTGTCAGATCATATAAGACTGGATGAATATCGGTGGTAGTACGTCGTCTGCTCTGTTTATGTCTGGCTAATCGTCTCAGCCGACATGGGTAACACTTTTAAAGAGACACAAATAGCGCTTAAACATTAGTATAGCGTTGTAAACTGCATCAATAAAATTATACAGTAACTTCCGTCAACATTTTAAATATATATAAGACAATGAACCACAACAGAAAGCACAAAATTTATGAAGGAATTTTTGAAGAGAAGGGTCAAGGAATTCCTTCAAGTTCCAATAATTTCTGCTGCCCAGAGGAAAAATCTTTCCCTTCGAGCGGCTCAGGAAGGGAAGGATTTTTTTTAAGAATACCAATTCAGCTAAAGATTTCCTTCCCATGCCTCTACAAGGAAGGAAATGTTTAAGAATACGGCCGTAAGGCTGCAGTGCGTGTAGATAATGAACTGAGAGAAATTTTTCTATTTGAAGGTTGGCCTGAAACAAGGATGTGTCGTGTGTCTACAGTTGTTCAATCTGTATATTGATGGGGGTAATAAATGAGATACAAGTAGGGCAGTGGATGTTGGAGAGGCCTCTAGTGAGAGAGGGCAGTGTTTACAAACTCCCTGTACTGATGTTTGCAGATGATACTGTGTTGTTAAGTGACGACGAAGCGGAGATGCAAGGCTTGGTGGATGAGTTTGAGGGAGCGGAGAGGAGAGGGAGGGGGAGACCTAGGATGAGATAGGGGATGGAGCGGAGAGGTATATGAGAGAGGGGGCGTGAGCTGTAAGCAGGGGAATGAAATGGCGAGTCAAGGTGACGTGGAGGTGATTTGTTTGTGGCCACCCCTTACGGGATTAAGGCGTCTGGCAATAGATAGATAGATAGATAGAAATTATAAGGAAGAAACCTTAAGAAATGAAAATACACAGGCGGAGTAGGGGGAACTTCAAAGCAGTTAACCCGCCCCGTCCCGACGACGTATGGGTACGTCACCACGATTTGCATTTGCCAGTCCCGGCGACGTACCAGTACGTCGTGCAATTGCAATGTGCATAATTTCGACAATTTTCAAATTTCGTGCTTGATTTGCGGTACGTACCCTCGCCTGACCTTCCCCTACCTGCCACCAGGCGGGGACACTCGGCGACCCCGCGCGACCCGCGCTAGCCCGCCGCTCGTCCACTCACCTGGTAGCCACGGTCCTGCTCAGACATGGCTAAGAGAGGTCTCTCAGAGAGCGAAATTCAAGTCGCCCTGGACACCTTTACCGGCGACAGTGATTCCCCACTGGATGACGAGGAGATGGACAAAGATTATGTGCAGCCAGACGAGGAAGAAACCACCAGCAGTGACGAGGAAGTTCCGTCACCAAGGACACGACGTACGTGACTTACCGTGCTGCTAGAGAGGGGCAGGAGGCAAAGAAGGCACATGGTATGTCATATCCCTATCCCCAGCGTGCCTTGGAAGCCGGGTCGAGTCGAGGACGAGGACGAGGACGAGGACGGAGACGTGGGACGTGCTGCCACGTGGTATGGGCGGGAGGTGATTACGCATCATGGCCCAGAGCGCACACCACGTCGTCTAAGCAGGTATGGGCCAAGCATTCTGTTAGGGGCGGTAGGAAGTGAAGTGGAGGGAGTGGGGAGTGAAATGGACATTCCTGGGATTAGGGGAAAGTGAGAGTGAGGTGGGTGAGTCATTGCTCTCCCGACGCAGTGTGAGGCGGCAGAGTGGATCAGGTGGGCCAGTGCGGGTGCGTTCCTTATCACGTGGGGTTGTGCGGGAGGGGGACGGTGGGGAGGAACCACTCCAAAGCACGTCTTATGCTCCCCAATATCCCCTAACACGTGGTCGAGCAAGGTTGCGTGAGAGAGCACGTGGTGTGGTAATGGAGGGGAAGGTGGGGAGGAACCACTCCCCAGCACGTCTTCTGCGCCCCAATATCAAACTATTTCATCCCCACAGCCCCCTAATGTTCCTCAAGGCCGTAAGGGGTAAGGGAAAGGAAAGGGTAAAGGCAGAGGGAAGAGGAGTGACAGTGGGGAAGCCCTCCGTACTCCTTCTCCCCAACCTCCCCAACCAGGATCTCCTCCCCACCCAGACGAAGGCGGTGATGGGGACGAGTTTGTGTCGTGGGACTGGGAGGATGGGAGTGATTTTCTCCCCTCATTCACCCCTTCACTGAGCAGGGGCGATCTGGCTGCATTGCACCAGGTATTCACTGTAATTCAAGCAGGTTGGATTTTTTCCACCTGTTTTTCAGTGAGGCCTTCGTTGATCAGATCGTGCTTCAAACAAACCTGTTTGCAAGCGGCCAGCGGCTAGAAAGTGAAAGATTGGGAACAAGGAGTAGGCATTCAATGATTTATGATTACCCTGTCTCCATTCCAGAAATGTTCTTAATTTTTGCCCTTGTCCTTTTGATGGGTATAATAAGAAAAAATAGAATTCCTGCTTACTGGACTAGGGACCCTGTTATGTTTACCCCCATATTTGGTCAAGTGATGAGCCGTAATCGGTTTCAACAAATTCTAAGTCGCCTCCATTTTTATGATGCTAATGACCCTGCAAATACAAACAACACGGACAAAATGAGGCGAATTAGGCTGGTCTTTGATCACCTCAGGCAAACCTTTCGATCCTCATTCTATCCCTATAGAGATCTCGTCATAGACGAGAGTCTCGTGTTGTGGAGAGGCAATATTTCATTCAGACAGTATATACCCAGCAAAAGGCACCGTTTTGGGTTCAAGATCTTTGTTATGTGTGACTGTAGGACTGGATACGTGCAAGACATAGTCTTGTACACCGGTGCACTGAACAGACATAATAGAAGATCGAAGCATAGGAACTTTCTGGAGCAGTGGTAAAGACGATGATACAAGACTACCTTCATCGTGGTCACGTTCTCTACCTCGACAACTGGTACACTAGCCCTCTTCTCGCTCGTTATCTTCACAGACATGAAACGGGAGTATGTGGAACCGTAAAGGTGAACCGGCGTCACATGGTCAAGGTAGGGCGGAAACTTGCAAGGAGTGAGGTTGTCTTCTTCAAAGCAAACAACATCCTTGCAACAATGTGGAACCACAACAGAGAAGTAAGCCTCTTGTCCACGGTTCACCGCCCCTTGATGCACCGTACTGATTCTGTTGATTACCATAGCGAGAGCAGGCGTCGTGTTTGGAAACCTGAATGTGTCATGGACTATAATATAAACATGCGCCTCGTGGACTAGTCAGACTCCATGATATCGACGGTAGAGTGTGCCAGAACCACGATGAAGTGGTATAAGAAACTGTTCTTTCACTTGCTAGATATCACTGCTCTGAATTGCCACCACCTTCACGCCATGACCACAGGAGTTCAGGAAACCTTTGAAGGGTTTGTGAGGGAGCTCACACGAGAAATCTTTGCAAAATATGCGGTTGAAAGGCCCCAACAGCGCCCCCGCACTGCCCCTATTACCCACACTCCCCAGAGAATATCCGCCCGCCATTTCCCCACTCCTATCCCGCCCCAGCCCAACAGACCTAGGCCCCAGCGCAGGTGTCACGTGTGCAGTAATTCCCAGGTGCGACTCACGACACAGAGGGAGGACACCCGCTATGAGTGCGTGCAGTGTGACGTGGGTCTGTGTATTCACCCATGTTTTAGTGAATACCACACGTTGCTGCAATTTTAGCATGGTGTGATTGCGAAAGGACGCAGAAATTATGATGTAAATGCGACAGACAGACGCTCTGTGAAAAAATCAGTCATGTGGATCGCCAAATGTTAGTATAAAGTGCCTACGGGTAGAACATAAGTGCAAACATTGGGTGTAAGTATATAAATCTGCCCTAAGTTGAAACTTACATAGAGAGGGTTGTTTGATGCGATATTCTGTCGCTCAGTGCAATAAATACGACCCCTTATTATATATTTTCTATTATGTGACATTCTTACTGGTATAATATAAGTTCAAATTATTGTATATGATGATGTATTTCCTAAGTCAAATATTCATAGCGTGTCTATAAAGATAAGATTTCCTGACGCCTAGTCGAATGAATAAGGCACGTATTAGTCAAAATAAAAGTCAGTAAGTGATAAAGTGAATAATTAGTATATAAGTGTGTGCGTGAATTAGTATATAAGTGTGTGAGTATTATGTATGACGTAACATTCCTTGCGAGGGTATTTTCAGGCGATATTCTCACGCTCACTTGAATAAATAATGGCAGTAAGTATGTACAGTGCATTGGATGGGTGTAAACTAGTGTAATGTAAGTGGGAAAATATAATTGGAGTGAATAAATAAAGTAGATGATGATACACGAGTGTTTGAGATCGTGGTTGCTACGTGAATAGGCGCTAGCATATCGCTAAATGCCCTCGTAATGAATGAAAATAATTGAAAACCTTCACAGTGGTGGGGGAAAGGTTCTATGTAAATGGGAAAATAATTAGAAAGTGATAAAACAATTTGCTATGTTGAAATACGAGACATAGCGAGTGCGCTTACTAAGCTGATGTGCGCTAAACTTATGCTGCATGTCATCAAAATGAATGAAAACATCTGAAATCACTTACAAACAGTTGTAATTGGTAAATTGTCATTGAAACAGAAGTATACAAGTAGAAAAAATGATCGGTAGACTCATAACAGAAAATTAGCAGATAGCATGATACGACTTGGACCTAACTCGCTATGCTCGCGCGATGGTACAATGCTTATTTTTCCTATATATGTGTCTGAAATCCATTATATTGTTACTGTTATTGTTTATTAGTACAAATTCAATAAATGTAGAGGTGTTGTGTGTTGTTTGTCCCATTACTCCTTACCATAGAAAACGTTTACGCATATCCAGCCCATTACAGAATACGATACCTGCGGGGGGAAACCGCACCTGTATAGACCACTTATAGACTGCAGAGACAACTTTCTTCAAGATTTTCCATAGTTTCTCGACCTAAGCGGAAGTTTCATAAGAAAAAATTTTTTTCCAAAAAGGCTCGGGACTGTGGGATGTCATAGGTGCGGAAAGGCTCGGGACGTGACGGGTTAAGATGACCCCATCTCCCCGGAAACACAACAACTGATGCTGATGATGGTGCCACTGCCTCTACAAGTGCGGAGGTTGTGGTCACACCCTCTACAAGCAGGGAGGTTGTGGCCACAGCCTCTACAAGCTGTGAGGATGTCTCTACGCCCTCTACAAGTAGGGGTGACGGACATACGCCTTCATTATCTATACCATGAAACTCAAGGTCATTTTTTAATTGCCCATTACAAGAGGTCAGATGTAACACTCAGGACCCTGTAGTGTTCTTAACAGATTTCGCTACATTTTTCTGTCGCCATAATCAAAATGTAATGAGGCAGATGCAAGTACCGTCTGCTAATATAGACTTAGTACTGGCAGTTGTTTTAAGACGGGAACCTGTTTTAGAAGGGGAAGATACATCCAGAACCCACTATATTCACACTCCACGAGTTTCATTATTCTCAACACTATAGGACAAACATTGGAGGAACTGAAACAGTACATATTAAATCATATAGAAAATGTTCTGTCAGCCGAGAGGGGAGTGGATTTATTTTAGACTACACCAAATATTTAGAAATAAATATAATTAAAAATGTTGTTCCTCAGTCTACGGGTACATATGTAGAATTCTCCAGTGGAGTAAGAGGAAGGAAGCAGGTATTTAATCCTCGACCTATAACAGGAGTAGATAAAGATACTTGTATAATACAGTGCTTGGCTGCTCATATTTGCTATCCATAATAAATGGAGGAAAATGCAGCGTCGAGTGGATTCGTGGGAAAAATGTAGTACTTTGATAAAGTTCCCTAGAGGGAAAGAGATTTCTTGGTACTCCCTTGATCAGTTAGGATCTTTAAATCAAATAAGTATTAATATTTATAGCTTGAATGATAAACATCCCTACGAGTTGGCTATAGCCAGAATAGAGAGCAAGAAGTATGAGGACAAGTAGATTAACTTTTATTAGACAACAAACACTGTTGTCTGATAAAAGATTTAAAGAAATTTCTTCAGGCTTTTCTACATAAACGTCAACCTATGAGTCCCTTCTTCTATGAAGTGTGCTTTTCGGAATTTACTGGGAAGGAGGAGAAGGTTTCACATTCTCAGTATTGCTGCTCTCGACAGAAGTAATTCCTGACCCAGGTTCCACCATTAAATTTAAAAATTGATGGAAAACAGTGTCCCCTGATTTTGTGTGCTTCTATGATTTTGAAGCCCGACTGAAGGATGGGAGTGATAAGGATCATATTGTCAGCACACATCACGCTATAGCATATGCCTATATCATTGTGGATAGATATAATAATTTAGTAGATTCATATACTTATGTTGGACACGATGCAGCCACACATTTCATAGATAAAGTAACTCTTTCTTATGAGCAGTTACAAAGTCACCACAAATTTCCCATCCATATGACAGATGAGGATGAGGAGAACTTTCAAAGGCAAATGATGTGTCAGTTATGTGAGTCAGCATTTGTTAACGATAGTGACAAAAACAGACACCATCTACATTACAAGCAATTTTAACAATTATGTAGGGGTTCTGTGTAAGAACTAATATCCAGATAAAAGATAACTCAAATAGATTAATTACCACAGCTTATAATTCGTCCTATGATTTAGGGTTAGTTATTAAGGAAATGAACCAAGACCTCCCCATTAACCTGCTTTGCAAACAGGCACTTAAGTTTTTTAAGGTTGATATTGGCAAGCTGAGATTCATCGATAGTTATGGCTTTATGAGTGGGAGTCTTGCTGATTTGGCTAAAGTACACATTCAGTCTGGAAATTCTCCCAAATTCACTAAGGAAATACTTGAAGAAATGGATGAATGCTCAAAAGAAATGCTAATTTCTGGGATGCAAGTATTTCCATATGAATATCTTTCTGAGACTGATAAGCTTGAAGAACATAATTTACCAACCACTGATGCATTTTACAGATCATTAAAAGGAAGCTGCATTACAGAGGAAGAGTATGATCATGCATCAAAAGTATCGGCAATGGTGGGTTGCTCTTAGGTTGAAGGACTACCTCATGCTATACCATAAAGAAGACTGTGGTCTACTAGCTGATACGTTCACAAACTGGCGTAGAACTTTGCAGCAACAACACCATTTAGATGTAGTTAATTATGTCTCCCTCCCTTCTTTCAGCTTTGATAGCTGGCTGAAATCTTCAAAAATAGAAGTTCAACTCATCAGTGATAATCTTTGATTCACCTCATTCAGAATAACATCCGAGGTGGTTTCAGTACGGTTGTTCGCCGCTTCATGAGAGCTAATAACAAATTCAAAAACCCCAATTTTGATAGCTCGATATATTTCAATTTTTTTATGATATGACTTTAATGCACTCTACGCCTCTGTAATGACAGAATCGGATAAAGAAGCTTAATGACAGTGAGATGAAAACATTTCTTGATAAGGGAATTGAAAGGCAAGCTACTGACGGTATGTTTGGGTACTGGGTTCTGTGTGACACTCTACCAGTGTCTGCAGAGGTTGCTCAGTTAACAGATGATTTTCCTCTGGGCTTAGAGCAATAAAACATTACTTATGATGATCTTTCACTCTATTCTAAACAGCTATTAGAAAAGGAAGGTAGAAAATATCCTAAATTTAATAAAAAAAAACTTGTAGCTTCTAACTCAGCAAAGTACAACTATCTTATAGCTCTGCCTTTGTTGCAGTTATATATGAGGCATGATTTGAGATTAGCTAGAGTGATCTTAGTGTTCATATTTAAAAGCCTACATAGAACGAAATATTCAAATCAGAAATAATGCCTGAACTAAGGACAAAAAAGCTATGTACAAACTAATGTCAAATTCACTGTTTGGGAAAACTTTATTCAATCCCCAGAGATATGCCACCAAAACTAAAGTTTGACGAAAGAGGTTCCTAAAAAGTGTTAGGAATCCTTTCTTCAGACGGGTGACACCTTTAAAAGAAAATCGAGTAATAACAATCTCTCACTCCCCTAAAATAGAACTTTCTCATCCCCAGTTTGTAGGATTTCAAATTCTTGAGTTGGCCAAGTTGAAGATGTATCATTTTTGGTACGCTGTTCTCACAAAGCACTATGGGGACAGAGTAAAAGCAGTTCACTCTGATACAGACAGTTTTGTATTTTCACTTGAGTGTGAAGATATATTCAGTGAATTACAAAGGTATCCCCTTGTGGACTGGATAGATACATCTAATTTCAGTCCCCAGCATCCTTTGTACAGTGATGCACGTAAAGGACAGTTGGGTCTGTTAATAAGTGAGGTTGGGGAGAAACTGATAGTTGAAGCATGTTGTCTAAAGCCAAAATTATACGCCTTACTTTTGCAGTCAGGTACAGATCTGGTAAGGGTAGTCCTGGTTATGAAAGGAAAAAACTTAAACATCAAGAATACAAAGACACTCCTCTGGGGACCAATATGATTCATTATGTTGGAGCCACCAGTATATGTAACCGGCAAGGACAGATCATTTGTTCGTTTCGTTCGTTTAAAGATTTCCTGCACATATAGTGCAGGCCAGGCCATACATTAGCCCGGTCAGTGGAGTATGGGCTGATTAAAAAATAGTAAGGTGGGAAGACAGGTCCTGGGGATTGCCCAGCACACACGTCCTGTCTCCTGGCTGGCTTTGTGGTGTGTGACGAGGACTGATCACCACGCTATCAGTAAACAAGAGAGGGTTGAGTGAATTTGAAAATAAACATTATTATTTGTCCTCTGCTCAGTCAGTCAGCTATGAGCATCCTTTGGCTAACAACATTCAGGTAAAAGGAGGGCAAGAAGAAGAAGAAGAAGAAGAAGAAAGAGATGGGAGGGAGCTTCCATCTCTGTGGGGATCACGACTCATCCCCATTGCCCAGCAGCATTTCCCATGCAAGCGAAAACAGGGGCCGGAGTTATACGACACACAAAGGAAAACGAAAAATTGTAAATATTTCCTATATAGGGATGCTACTTCGTGATCTATGAGGGTGTTTGTATTATTCTTTTCATAGATAATTTGTATGCAAATCCTGTATACTGTACCTGCTGTACTAAAAAAAAAAAAACTTTACTGATGTTGTGTAAATAGGTGTCTGCAGTGTTCATGTTTTATTTATTAGTCGAGGACATTTCAGTTTTCTTTCAGTGTATGCTTAAAGACCTTTCCTAGCTAGGGAAGCTACTTCATGATATGAGGGTGTCTGTATCATTCTTTTCATTTATAATTTGTATACTAAATCCTATATACTGTACTAAAAACCTTTACTGATAATTTGTAAATAAAGTGTCTGCAGTGTTCATGTTTTATTTATTAGGCGAGGACATTTAAGTTTTCTATCAGTGTATGTTTAAACACCATAGAAAACGTTTATACGTCAGAACACATATATTTCGTGATCCTGCCAGAATTATTATGGCAGGGTTTTCAAACTCAGGAAAAACCGTACTGATATCTAAACTCATCAAATACTATGCAGAAAAGTTTTCAAAAATATTTCTCTGTGGTGTAAGCTATCACCCTCTTCAAGATGATCCAGTCATTGGTCGTAAAGTTTCTGTACACAGAGATATTTGCAAATTTCTTGAAGAAATACTTAACAAGAGATACAAAAGTAATAAGGAAGCTTTGTCCACACCAGTCTGTAATTCGAGAGATTGCTTTGAAACAAACACCTTTCAAGAGAAAAAGGCAGATCCTTACCTGTACTACTGGAGGGTCTATTCTAAGCATCTTGCTACCCATTGCCACTACTATATTAGGGAGTCTTCTTAAATAATGACAGTCAAGGAATTTTGCCTCGTACCAAGGTCTCAGGCGGAAACCATTCTTTATGCTTCTACCATTCAAAGACCCTAGGAAACTGCTTATCCTAAATCGTCCCATGTAATTGCCCCCATTCAGCCTTCAAATACTGAACATGGTCACTCACTCGAGGACACAATCAAAATACTAATTAAACTCTATCAGTATACTTTTGGTATCATCATATTTACGACAACATCCTCTAGTACACTGGGATGATATGGGTAATCTGATGTCTTCAATTCGTAACATTAATATTATAGATGTAATTCAGTACTGGGTAACCCGAAACAACACGTTTGATTCAGGTAAAATAACTGACTTACGAACTTTGGTGAAACTTGTAGATTTACCCGAGGCTTATATCAAGAATCCAAAGGCAAAGAAAAAACTATTTTGGGGTGGGACCACATCTCATCATAAGAAAATAAATCAAAGCTTTAAGAGGTGGGACCCAGATTAATTCTTTCATTACAGCCAGCAGAAACAGTCTGCCTTGAGATCTCGAGCAGAATGGATGTCTGTGGGAGAAGTTTGCAAGTCCATGATCAATTAAGGGAAATTCATATGGCCCATGCTCTCGCTCGATATAGGGCCACGATTATCAACTCCCTTTTTGAGACTTAGGCTAGTTGGCAATCAAACAGAGGATTACTATAAGGAAGATACAGATTTAGATGTTTCCACTCTAAGTCTGAATGATAAGGATATAGACACTCAACTTCAGTATTATCGACAATATCATCGTTATAGAGATGGCTCTCCAATTTTTGTATGTCAAGTCTTTGCTGGATGATCTTTGAGTCATACGACAAGACTGTAATTTAACTACCTAGGAAAAAAATAGAAAAGGGGGAATTCTCCCACCTAGTTACGACCTTGAAAGAGGCGAGTGAATGAGTTTGTTGGTTACCATTCCCCATAAAAGAAAGGCTCCAGGAGTACAGCCACCTCACTTCACTGCTAAACACTCACTCACATTTAAGAGGCTCGGGATGGAGGCTGAGGGTACATTCCTTCAAACAGTGCACGGAGAAATAACTGACGATCAGTATGACGCCAGAGATAATGCTATTTGTCATATTGTGAACGCAGTGGGAGTACGAAATTACGGCCTTTGTGCTGTAACTTCTGAAAAGTACCCTTATGCTAATCTATACTCCGCTCGAAAACCCCTGTATAATATTAATAGAGCCCAGGTCAAATCACGGGATAAAGTTGGGTCTGTAAGAATTTTCAAAGAAAGTAGCAGACCCTATACAATTACTTTAGTAGCCCACTGGGGTCCTGGCTCTGCACTAGAGACCGGCAAGTCTGCCCAAGAGTTAATAAAAAGGTCAACAGACCACCATTACATTCAGGGTCTCCAGCTGGATACTCTGACTGGACGTGTGGGTAACTTAGCTCTATGTATTGAAGAGCTAAAACGTATCCTACCCCATTTAGGTATTAAAAATTTATTAGTACCTGCGGGGACTGGAAGTGGTCTGGGTGGGGATACGTGGGCTTTAAAATATTTGCCTTGCTTTGAGAAGCTGGCAAAGTACTGCCGACGTATCAACATAAATTGTACAGTCGTTAATAGGAGAAATGTCTCCCATCATAAACCCGCAGTTGGAGTACACGAATGGTATCCACCACAACCACTAGCACAGCTTCCATCACAACCACAGCCTCTACCACAGCTTTCATCACAACAAACACAACCTCCACCACAGCCTCCTTCCTACGAGGAGGTGTGGCTGGAGGATCCAATGTTACTACCCCACCTCCAGCATGAACCACTACAGCAACAGCAGCAGCAGCAGCAGTTGACCCACCCCCAGCATGAACCACTACAGCAACAGCAGCAGCAGCAGCAGTTGACCCACCCCCAGCATGAGCTACCGCAGCAGCAGCAGCAGCAGCAGCAGCACCATGGACAATGCAAAGACCCACGAAAAAGACCTGCAGCCTCCTCATATGAAGTGGAAGCACTCGGTATCATTAAAAGAAAAAATGTGACAATAAACAATAATGTTAGAGTATTAAATGTTTATGATGATTCCCCTGCCTGGCAAGAAGCCAGAAATGGAAGCTGTTATATTACAGAGGCCACTGATCGATCCAGATTTAAAAGGAAAATCATTAATACAGAGAAATTACTTATGCCAATGTTATTTAAGAAATTAATACTTATCAGAACTAAGCATAACCAAATTTGATTACTAATAGTAGTTTGTAAGAGGTTTTGGGGAGATGGTATATAATCCTAATTACTGAAACACAGATTTACTTAAGAAACTCTTGAATACTACTACCATTTAGTCATAATAGCCTGTAAGATGTTCCTGGGTGATTGTATGTAATTCTAAGTACTTTTTTTTTTTTTTTTTAACATAAATTCGTATGTGTTAATAAAATTTAAAAAAAAAAATGATTTACAGATCGCTAGTTTTCTTGACCTATAAAACAATGGTATATAGTATTATTTTGTTAGTATGTATTCTACAAGGGAAACAGTCATGTCACTGAAAGCCACTGATGTCATATACCTTTATCTCTTCCATTGCAAGTGGAGATGTTTACCCAGATAATACCACAACAAACTTTCAGAATCGCATTATCCCACTGCAGCTAGATCCAAATCATGAAAATGAAGTTGGGTTAAGTAATATTTTATTCCCAAAATATTATTACTGTCTCAGAAATAGTGATCCGGAGTGTAAAATTGGTTTTTGCACGAATAATGAGATCTGAAAACGAAGACTATGAGTTCAACTTTTATAATTATATACCTGAAAAAAATATTGTTTGCAACTTATGTTCTCGCAATTTGGTATCTATAATCGAATCCATTAACCATCAAATGATGAAAGAACTTCAGGAAATTATTCAAGAACCGTATGCTGATTATTTCCCTTACCAGCAAATATTGCACTATGATTACAACCTACATAGGGTTGTCATCCAAAAAATGGTAGTTGGGGCTGATGCAGATCGTTTATACACCGAGTTATCAACGGAGTTTGCTCCTCAAGTTGCCATGGTGCTGGGGTGTGAACCAAGAGTTCGTTATTCGGTATTTCGAAAAACTGAAAAGGAAAGTCCTTCATCCTCGAAACCCAATCGTGTTAAAGTTATAGGTCCATATCCATCCAGATCTGATGGTTCCAATGATTATTTATATGTGTACTCTGACCTGGTTAACCCTTCACGATTCGGGGGGCAAATTATGAATATCCTTGATGCTATACCCCTACCGAATGATGTGACAAGTAAGGGTGTTAACCCTATAATGTACAAAACAATTGGTAGTTCAACCATAGAAAGTGATGCCTTAAAAATTACTAATCAGAATGGTGGACCAATATACTTTGAAGACAATCACAGTGTTACCTGTGTTTTACAAATAAGACGTTGATAAAGACGATCACAGACTCATTTCTGTTTTTGACACCATGATACTTACTACCCTGATTCCTCTTTCCGAAGATGAATTTTTGTTACTATTCAAAGACCCATTCGTGCTCAAACGAGGAGGGGCTCTAAGTGTTATAACTACTTTTAGGAGCCCCATATAGGCTACTACCAACGGGGGGCTGGTATTTTTGACTCTCTAAGGGGCATAGGGACACGGGTAATTCCTTGTTTTATGAAAAATGTAGTTCTTAAAGCTCTGTGTATGGGACGAGGTGTACTCGAGGATGTATCTAGTGGCAAGGCAAATCTGAAGGACTCTGAAACAGAGAGGAATTACAGCCCTGAAAGGTGTTGCTCAAAGAGCTAGCATGAAAGAAAGACGTAAACGAAAGTCAAAAAGGAGGCGGAAATTAGGGAAATGTTATAAAAAGGATGTATTTGACATAATATAGCTTAGTTAGAATAGTGATTTGATTCTGGTAACATCTTTTGATGTTGCCTCGGGAGTCGGGGCAAAATTCCCTCTCAGCAATTATTCAGCTGCCATATCAGAAATGTTTCCTCGTCCTCACAAACTCCGGATAATAGAATCATCAATTGCTTCAAAGCAAGATATGGATGTTCTACCCATAAACGCAGGCTTTGATAAAAAATAACTGGTAAATATGTAGAATTTTGCATACCTAGCGTTGATGGGTCATTCATTGATATGAGCACTCTAGCCCTCGAGTTGAAATGACAAGTTACAAAAGCAGACGGATTTCCGTACTCGTAGAAGATCATAAGATGATGTTTGTGAATGCAGTATTACATACAATATTTAAAAATGGATCTGTGTTTTTAAAAGGGATTCAGGTTGAAAATAACTATATGTACAGTATAAGTATGCAGCCTTTTTAAAATTGCTCACAACATTTAGTTCCATCAAAGTAGGGATTATTGGTAAATAATGTTATTTACTTTATGAAGAAAATGGTACTGGGAATGGAGATACTTATACTGAAGACTATTTTGTTGGGCTCAGTGATCAGGAAAAAAAGGTTTCTTACTCTAAGGAACATGGACTGCATTTATGTAGTCCTCTACTGATGGACTTAAATAGGTTGAATGGATATTTACTTGATCACATTGACGTCAATATTCGACTTGAATTCGCTAATCCGAGTTTTATCATCAACACGCATCAAGATGGCGGCAAAATGAAGCTCCACACAGATTTGTGTAAACTGTGGATTACTCGTGTCTTTCCTCAACCGGCGGCCATGGCTGTACTTCATGCTTTGTTATCTTATCCAGGGTCGTTTGTAGAGTATGTGTACAATAAACAAGTGGTAAAATCATACGTCATTGCTCAGAATCAAAGTTCAATGACTGTTGACAACCCTTGGGGGAACTGTATTCCATGCAAACTGTATTTGTGTATGGTTGATATGGGGGCTTTTTCTGGATCGTATAATAAGAATCCTTTGTATTTGACTCATGCTGACTTGTCAGGGCTGGCCGTAAGTGTCAATGGGAGAAGTCTGTATAACTTCACAGTCTCTTTTCCTTATCAACATGCATCACTGAACCTTTATACCTTGAAGACACTAGGTCTCAGTCGAGATCACTTACTTAACTATGAGGCCTATACCAAGGGAAGAATGATTTTAGTTTTAGATCTGTTACCTAAGGACGTTGAAGATGCAATTGATCCTGAATACACAGGAAATCTAAGAATAAATATAACATTCAAGAAAGCCAGTGGGTCTAATTGTGTCCTGCTGATGTTTGGAGATACTCAAGGAATTCTAAGAATAAGTAATGATCGGCAGATATATTCAGATGTGAGAGCTTAAAGAAAAAAAAAAATGATCAAGAACTCGAAACTGTGATTCCTAAAAATTTACCCCCTCACTGTATTAAACAATTCTGGGGATGTCTCGCAACTGATGAAATGATACATGTGAAAATACCTAACAAACTTGGACCTGTGTTTATCAATCACTAACATATTACCCACTTCAAAAACTGGAGAAATGGGTCACTGGGTCTGTTTTTTCATAAAGGATTACATTGTATATTTCCTTGAGTCATATGGTCTTCTACCTAACCAGTACTCTGAACATTTTGTAACTTTTTAAAGAAATCATAAAACATTTAAACTGTGCACACAACCTTACTGCCTGCAGAGTGTTTCTTCCTTTGTTTACGGGGCCTGTGTATTATTTTTCATACATGTCACATGAACAGAGGGTGAAGATAGATTGATGATGATAATCAAAAAACATTCTGCAAACATAATTATGTCGAGAACGATAAACGGGTACTAAAATGTGTATAAATACTTTCCTGTACTTCTCCCTGACTGCCGACGCACTTTGTCTGAATAAATATAATTACAAAGAATGTGCGTTTTACCTACGCAAGATTCTTCCCTGAAGAGTGTAGTCACTACCTAGTGGTAAGTATCAGTCCTTACAGTCCCATAATAGGTGATGGGTGTATGACAGTACTTGGTAATAATCTAGAGATGGATATATAAACCTCTGGAGGTGAGACTCCTGCAGACACACACACCACAAAGCCAGTCAGGAGACAGGGCGTGTGTGCTGGGCAATCCCCAGGTCCTGTCCTCCCCACTTACTGTTTTTTAATCAGCCCATACCCCACTGACCGGGCTAATGTATGGCCCGGCCTGCACTATATGTGCAGGGAATCTTTCAACGAACAAACGAACTCCGGCAGACATCTATGGAAAATGGGAAAGCCGGGTGGGTAAGATATCTTTGATGAGTGACTCATGAAGTGTTTATTTTACTCTATCTAAGAGTGATTTATTGGACTTTTTTTTCCTTAGGTACAAGCCTGTGATGTGACCTATGGACTGTTTTCAAATTCGAGCATAACTACGCAAAATCACCCTAAGCTGAACTGTGGTGTGATGACCATTTGGAAACACTGTGTGATCCACACAAGATACCCATGATATTTTGGTTTAAATGTGCAGATCCAATGTACCTGAGTGGTGCACAGTGCCTGATATGCCCCGGTTTAGGATGTGTGCAATAGGAAAAAGATTAATAAAGGTCTTCAAATGTTTCACTTTTTTATTTGTCCTTTATATGAAAAGACGTTTCAATAAGGTAATACTAGTGGTGGTGATGTTAACTGTAGTTATTGTGAAGAATAATAATAAGAAATTAGATAGAAAACAGAAGAGAGAGAGAGAGAGAGAGAGAGAGAGAGAGAGAGAGAGAGAGAGAGAGAGAGAGAGAGAGAGAGAGAGAGAGAGAGAGAGGATTGTTTTCATGAAAATGAACGTCTCTAGTACGAGTGCCTGAGCTCCTCTACATTAATTAATTTTATATTCTTCATTTCTAACATTAATTGGTATCCAGGTAGAATGTTGAAGAACATACACTTGACAAGTATTGGCATGAAATTTCTCAGAAAGTGATGAAGTATTTAAACACCGGAATCAACGCAGCAATGCCATTTATTATTCCACATGTTGGAGAGTAGTTGTTTATCCAGGACATTTTAGTGTGAGACCTACGTTCTTGATGTGTGAATTTCGTAGGAGCAGAGCTGGTGGATCACGTTGCTGTGGCTGCCTCGTCATGGGGAGGGTGTCTGGGGGTGGACACCTGGTCAGGAGTGAAGGCCCGCCGCTAACGATACTGGTCTGTGGGTAAAAGATTTAGATCAAGGTAATGGTAGTGATACTGGTAATCATAACAATAATGTACATAGGAATGGAGCATTATCTGAATTAGGATGTATCCTGCAACTTGTTGACGCGAGGACGAATTTTGAGGAAACTTTGCGGGAACACCCCTTAGAACCCGAGATTGTTCATAAACTTGTTTGGTTTCAAACTTGCCAAGGAAAATATATATATATATATATATATATATATATATATATATATATATATATATATATATATATATATATATTGCAAAATTAATATAGTTACTCCTCTATGAGCTGTTTTCTCTAATGGATAATCGAAGCCACTTTCATTTTCTTCGACCCTGACCACATACTGTACTTGTTTATTCGTACATATTTATTTTATCACAGTCCTAGCCCTGCCTTGGTGGCATGCACACGTGTGTGCCCCCCTACCCCGGGCATTTGTGTGGCATTCTGGGCTATCCTTCCTACTCATTGTGCAGTGTTAATAACATTAGTACCCTGCAAGGTCAGGGTTATGGGTAAGTGGAAGTGCAAAGCCAAACTAAAGCTGGGTGCCAGCCCCACCAATAAGCTACCACAACACAAACTGCTACTACACCCAGTGCTGCACCTCCGACGTTGCACGCCGTTGTACATACTCCCCGCCAGACACTGATGCCTCACACATTTCAGCCTCAGCTGTTGGTGGTCCTGCTGTATCCAGCGAACCTACTATTGGAGCAATTAAACGCATCAAGCTTGATCGTTCTTAGGGTAATGATGATGAAGATGATGATGATGATGATAACAGTACCTCATACTTCCCAACAAAGGAGCGTGCTGAACTGGCGGTCACCGACCCCAACAGTGCCAACCACCCAGTGCCAAGTGCCACCCACCCAGAATGACCCTCTGCCATAAATTCACACCTCTCTAGCCCTGATGACCCTGCCTCTACCCTCACCACCAGCACCCCTCCTGTAACCCCATACTGCCCCTCCCTGGCCCCGGTTCCCTCCTGTCATACCATACCACGAGACCAATATGTGCGCCTGGTATACCCCTCCACATGCACACCTGCTCTCCGCGATGTCTGGCACCAGCGTGCATCCACTCACCACCTCATCATCCACCACCCTGAAGCTGTTTGCCTTATGTCTCCCCCACCTCCTAACATCTACATCCACAGAAATTATTCCGACCTCATCCAAACCCTAATAATTGGGACGTCAAATTTGTACTTCATGATGCTCTAATTAGCCCCACAAAGCTGCCAGAGCACCTAGTCAAACGCCTGGCAGCTGTCTGTTCTGTTACAGTCCTGTACGACATACCTGGTGTCAAGCGGGCACATTGCCTGTACAACTCTGGGTGAACCCATCAACCATGCTATTGTTGTAGGGGAGGGAGAGGACCCCCCCCCCCGCTTCTAAATTCCGCTGTGATCTTCTTCCCCCCCTGTACCTTCGTCGAGACCATGCCATCACAGCCCTTGGGTTGTTGCTGTTATGAGTCTGGCCACATCTCACGCTACTGCCAGTCTGCAGAACGGTGTGGTCTGTGCATTGGCCCCCACAATCTGCCCTGTCAGGCACACCACCACCATTCACTTTCCCAGTCCCCTTCCACCTGACCCCTACTCATCTGAGTTCCAGAAACTGCCTCTACCACTCACGCCACCAACCCCCATTGACCCCATGGATGCCCACACTCGTCTCTTACATTCACCGCAGTTCCAGTGCCCCCGATGTGGACGTGTGGGTGCACTGCTTGGCACCTGGACTACCCAAGTTGTCATTCAGCCCGTCCTGCCATGCTCCTGCCTCCACCGCCACCCCTCCTCCTGATCATCAGCTGATACACCCTCCTGCTGCTGGTTCTACATGATGCCTCCTTCCTCCCTCCCTCTCAGCCCCTTCCCTTCTCCGTTCCCCGCAACAAGCTGCTCACCCCTCCCCCCCTCACCCCCTGCCCCACCCATCAGACCATCAACTGCAACTCCTGCAACAACAGTATGAGGGACTATGCAGTCTCCTTTTGTATGTACTCTCTCACCTTAATATTCCTTCTCTGCCTACTTCACAGCTCACACAAACAAACTCCTATGTAATTCACACCCCTACTGTTATCCCTGCTCCTTCCCTCCCTCCTGACTCATCACCATCCAGCCTTGTACCTCCACCTGTGTCCCAGCCTCATCCTTTCACACAAGCCTCCTCTGTCTGTACTCCCTCACCCACTCCTTTCCCTCATCCATCCTCGCCTCTCTACTACCCCTTTCCCTTCTCCACTCCCCCCATACCTCCCTCTCTCACAGCAACCACACATATGGGACCTCCCTCTCTACTACCTCCCCACCCACTCACCTCTTCCCTTCCCACACTTCTCCAACCATCCGTTCTCCAACCCTCTTTTAACGAGTCCCCATCTCCCCCCCCTTGTCTTAATGGCTCCCACACCCAGGCTATACACAGTGTTATCTTGGAGCATATGGAGCAACATACGACTTCTGGCTGACCTTTCTCATTATGCTTCATCTCATCACCCTGCTGTTATCTGCCTTCAGGAGGCTTTCCCTCAATCTCGTCGCCCCAGACTCCCACGCAGACTTTGGGGATACCACTGCTATCATACCCATTCTGGCCAAGGTCTGGTTACGTACATTCGTCACTCTATTCCTCACACCCTCATTACCAAATCACCTGCCTCTTCTCACTCCTCCCTCTACCACTTATTTCGCCTCACTGTTAACGATGACTCTCTGTATATATGTAACATCTATCTCAGTCCAACTGGGGGTGACCCAACCACTTTACCTACCCGCCTCCTCACCTATCTTTTACCTAGGCGATTTTAATGACTCTCATCCGTCATTTGGCGTTCCCGAGCTTCTCCTGCTGGTCATCGACTCCATGACTATGCCAGTAACCAACATTTACATCCATTCCCCACTCCTCATCCCACTCATGCTGGGGGAGGCTATCTCGAGCTCGTCCTTGGTAGTAACGCGGTACAACATGCTGTCACTGTTGACATTGTCCCTACCCATATCTCTGACCACAGTACTATCCCATTCTACAGTCCCAGCATCGCCATGTCAGGAAAAAGATTAATATCCCTATTCTGCTGCAACCCACTTTCAAGGACATGCTCACCACCTGGTTTGCCAGTCATTCATTCACCAAATCAGCTGAACTTTACACCTCCCTAGTTACCGTAGTACAGACCTTCTATGATCATTATGTGCTGCAAGTCAATCATACGAAAACCTCTGCTCACCAGGCTGGGAGTGGGTAAGGGATCACCGTCTATATAACAACGAGGAAGAAGTGCGGCAACCAGCTGTCGTGTACCGAGCTGATCGCACTGTTGACAACCTCCACTCCTATCTCACCGCAGCCAGGTCCTCCTGTAACCTCAAACACAGTGTTCGCCAGGAGTACAGGCATGACTTTCTCCAGCATATTAAAGCACACACACCTTAATCTAAGGCTTGGCAGCTTGTTAGTAGAGTTGTTCAGTCACGTGAGTCCCCCTCCCCTCCTCTCCACCACAATCCTGTGGAATATGTCAACAACCTAGTTCATAAATGGTTTACCCAATCTCAGCTGACATCCCTGCCACCCTCCATCGAGGCTCGCCTCTTGGCTGCTAGCAGAAACAGGCTAGCACGTATTGCAGAGGCTCTCTCCATTCCCTTTCCCCTCGATGAGCACCCCATCACCGGTGATGAATTGCTCTTTGCGCTATTGCAAGGCACAGAAACTGCCCTGGGTGATGACGGGATCACCTACACCACACTCAGACTCATTGCTCTAAGTTCCTGGCAATCCCCTGCTCTCACTGTTCAACCTGAGTCTTTCCAAAGGTAGTCTCCCTGCAGACTGGACCCGTTGCACCATCATCCCCATTCTTAGGTCTAATTCATCTGATTTTCTTCCCATTTCTCTAACTTCTTGCATCTGAAAAGTTCTCGAGAGAATTCTTCTAGCAACGCTTCGCGATCTGCTTCAGGACAAGCTCACTCCCCATCTTTTTGGTTTCCTCCCAGGCCGAAGCACACAACATTGCCTTGCAGAATTACTCACTCACTTCACATCCTCCTTCTGTACAGCCTTCATTGACACCAAAGCTGCATTCAACGTCGCAAAACGTGACGTCGTCCTTGACGAACTTGCCCACCTAGGTGTCTCTGGCCACCTGTTCTGCTGGCTGGAAAGCTACCTGTTTCATCGTCACTCTCGGGTTCTGTTTTGTGGGACGGTTAACCCGTCACGTCCCGAGGTTTTCCGCACCTCCAACATCCCCCAATCCCGAGGTATTTTTGGAAAAAAATTTTTTGGCTAAAACCTCCGCTTTTGGTGAGAAACATCGAAAATTCATAGAGAAATTGCTCACCTGAGGTTTAAAATACTCGATCTAGGTAGGAGTACCTCCTTACCTGACTGGGTTTTCTAACAGGCTGGCACCAAAGAAAACGAGTTCTATGGGAGGGTAACTATTTCACATAACTCATAAACGGTATTTATTTATTTACTTGGTACGAATTTATATGTAGTATGAGAGTATATTGGTTTTCAAGCAGTAATATAGGCATTATAAGCATTGTTCAACTCACTAACTAATCACAATACCTGACCTTCTTTTGCCACATTACCTGATCATTATTTCTGACTGTTTCTTCTTCTAATGCTATGTAAATTTTGTCCTCCACATTGTCATCGATTGGGGAATCACTCTGGCCCTGAATATCTTTACTGGCCAGGTCACTGGTAACAGGTGAATTGCCGAGACAATGGCGTGAGGGGGGGAGGAGGGAGGTTATGCGGTGTAAGACATCGTCCCTGCTTGGCATCTTGTAGAGGAATAGAGGAAGGTGTCCCGTGTATATGTACGAAAAATCACGCGCAAAAACTGAAAGCTGTGCAAAATAGGGACCTTCCAATTGCACGACTTACCAGTACATCGCCGGGACTGGCAAATGCAAAATGTTGCAACGTACCCAAACGTCGACGGGACGGGGCGGGTTAATGATTACCAACCCTTCAGTCTTGGCACACCTCAGGGTGGGGTACTTGACCCCTTTCTCTTCAATCTTCTCATGAATAAACTCCTCTGTCTTTTAGGTCCTATCTCTGACTCCTCTCTGATCCTAACCTGTGCTGATGATACCTGCATCCACTCCCCTTCTCTCATTACTCTTCAACGTCTCCTAGTTAAGTTCGGCCAGGCTGCATCTGCTTGTGGGTTAATTATCAACACTGCCAAAATCAAACTGTTTACACGATCCCTTACTCATAGGCTTGCTTTGCACAACCATAACCCTCCTCGGCTCTCATCTTTAAGTAATGTACTGTAGGATTATACATATCAATGAATTCCCCTGTCTTCCCTCTTTAACCCGCCTCCACCACAGACTTAAACTCCTTGGCACGCTCACTTGTGCCTTGTATGGAGTTAGCATCCCCGTCGCTCGATCATTTTACCTGTTATATATTGGCTCCCTTCTTTATTATCATGCTATCCCTCTCTCTTTTGTCCCTCCAGCAGTGCCGAACACTTGAAGTGGTACAAAATCGGGCGATGCGTCTCATTCTTTTGCTGCCCCAGGTCTGCCAGAGTAGTCAACATGCTCTCTGAACTCAATCTGTGTCCTATCACCGATCGCATCCATATGCTTATAGTCTGCTTTGCCACACAGTGTCTGACCACATTTCCATCTCCTGCTCCATCCTTTCTCTCCCGACTGGTCGACATTCTCTCAGATTCCACTCATCTAGACTGAATCTGGCATACTCACGTGCCAGGCCTGGCATCCTGGCTAAAAAGAATTCGTTCAGCACTCAACTGTCCTCTCCAGCTTTCTGGTCGTGATCCCGCAAGTATCCGTGCTGATCTTGTCACTCCCATCCATACTGACCCTTTGCTCCCTACCTGGATATGTACGACTCCTGCTGTGCACAACACACCTTCTGCCACTGCTTTTGACCATTTACCAATCCCTTCACAGCACTCCATCACTGAAGCCCTTAACTCCGTAGACCACACCTACCCTTCCCATCAAATCCACGTCTACACTGATGGTTCCATCCTCGCTAACAGCCAGGCAGGAGCTGCTTGCATTGCCTTTACTAACTCTGCTTCCCCCGTCTTCACCTCCCACCGTCTTGCCAACTGGCCAGCAATACTCAGTGTGAACTATCTGCAATACGCTCTGCCCTTGGCTTCCTTCTCTACCATCACCTACCAGGTCTCATCATCAGCTATTCCCAGGCAGCCTTTGCCTTAATTCGCAACCCCCCTGACTCCCCTCCCCTATCTTCGCTTCCCTCTACTCTCGTCTCCATAGCTCATGCTCTTTGTCTCAGGGTTTCTTTTATTTGGATCCCAGCCCATGTTGGTCACATTTGTCACGACCAGGCAGATCGCTTGACCACAGCTGCCTGTAACCTCCTCCTAGCTGCCATCCGCCTCTCTGTGTCCACGATAATTGTCTGGAGAATCCTTCTCGAGAAGTCCAGGAAGGACCTAGCCTTGTATGCCGATGCTGAACATTACACTAGTGTCACCATCCAGCACTATGACACCTATCACGGTGTGAGACACACCTATGGCAAGCACCCCACCCTCACCCGCTGCTGTGATGTGGCCATTGCACGCATTCGCCTGGAGTATTGCTCCCCAGGGGAAATCATTGGATGACCGACCGCCAACAGGCCATGTAAACTCTGCCACAATCCAATGGATGAAGCATTATCCCATCACATCGTTAACTCCTACTTATTGCCCCCTTCAGACTCCCTGGACTCTTGTTTTCTGCTCTGTGTACCTACTTCACACATCTTGATGTACTCGAAGACATTCTCACCCTTCACCCCGACTTCCTTTCATTGTAATGCCCTGGCTCTTGTACTGAATGGTAAATAAAGAACCTATATATATATATATATATATATATATATATATATATATATATATATATATATATATATATATAATTACAAAGCTCGGAAAAGTAAACAATGGGAGACGGAACTAACGAGCTTAGGCCATACGCGAGCCATCAAAATGTAATGAAAGAAAATCTAAACCAAATAAAAACACCGAGACGAATTCTGTTTTCTTTATATTTAAGAATATGCAAAACTTGGCTATCACATAAGTTGCACACTGTCATGGTTAATTTTACCTAAGTGCCGATTGCTGATTCAGCATCATCGGCTTGCTGTACAGAGATCTGTGCTGACTTTCTCCACTCTAACTTATTTATAATTACACTGTTCATCTCTGTTCACCATGAAGAGGGAAACCTGTATTTTACACAAGAAAAAAAAAAAAACATATTACCAGGATTTTACCAGGTCGTGGCACAGTGGTATGCTGCCTTGCTCTTTCCCCAGAATCCGGGGTTCGATTCCCCGCATAGAGGTAATATGTTGGATCTGTTCGTCATGATTATGGATTTCATTCTCGACCTGGTTCTTCGTCTGTCTTTCTCCTTCACTCTGTTTTAGGGCTGCAACACCGTTACCTTTGGAGGGCATCTATTATTTCATTTTTCGAAAGCTAATAAATGCCAACACTTCCAGCTTTTACTGATGTCTGAATAATTTTCTTTCATAAACTGGTTAATCATGATATAGGATAAGTAGGCCTACCAGTATTGTAGTTTCTACTCTGACGTGGCCTAAAATTACCATTTCTTCTGCTTCACTGTTGCGTTGCAGCGTGAGGTTAATACCGATGTGATGCTAGTAACAATGTAGTGCATTGAAAAAATACAAAACTGTAGCATTTTCCTCCCTGCCACTGAGGTACGTGAACTATATTGATAAACGAAAATCTGAGCCAAACTATGCTGAAAAGGGAAAATCTGAGCCAGGCTAAAGCAAAAATGGTATTGTATTCTCCCCATTCCTCTCCGATCATTTTCAAGCTTACACCCCAGATAATTTGCTAGAAATTAATGTTTCCTGTCCGGAAGTTACGATCAGGCATGACTACAATAAATATACCTTTCTTATGGGTATGGCTATTTCAGTTCTTATTATACTAGTCTGTTTAAACAAAGTTCTATCATTTTTAGTTTCTCTTTATTTCTTTATCATTAACTGTCACTGCATGAACTGTTTCCCCTAAATATATATCATAATTATAATCCTCAGTCATTGCCTGGTACCATATGATTATTCAGAGAAACCAAGCATACCAACGGATAATAATTCATCTAAGAAGAAAAGTTACTAAACAAACTTACTTCTACACCCCCCGCGGTGACGAAACTGGATGGATGGGTCGTTACAGGAGGCAATGCCAAGGAAGCAACCGTTGCTGTAAGTCTTTCCATCAGTGCCACAAACGGGGTCGACATACAGGAGGCACACGTCAGGACAGTCCTTGGTGGCTGCAGCAGGAAAACAAGGATATCGCAAATTAGAATATGATTATTGAATTACTTTCAGATTTATTGCAATACCCATAAAAGCCCATGTTTCTGATACTATTCTCAAAGAACCTTAAAGAATGTGTTAACTTAAAGCATTACATTGCATATTATTATTATAATGATTAAAATTCCTTCTGTGTAGAGTTCAGTCTCACTAGATTATACTCGATCTTGGAAAGCAGACAAATGAAAATTACGAAATGTTTTTTTTCTATAGCAGTGTAACCGTAACATTAACACAGCCTTCACACATTAGTATATATTTCACAACCACTGCCCGGTACTATGTGCAGCTATGCTCAAATAATTCAGTAAAACACACACACACACACACACACACACACACACACACACACACACACACACACACACACACACACACACACACACATCAATTTATCTATTTGTCTATGCCTGTCTCTGTACATACATACATACATACATACATACATATGATAAAAAGGGGTTAACGAAAGTTAAATTCAAATCATCGTTTTCAAAAGACAATTTTAAATTGAGTAATATACTCTGGACTTAACAAGATAAAAGTGATAAAGTTGACGTGCAGTTTCTTCCTGTTCATTCAGAGAAAACATGCAAACTTCATAGCAAATCTGGCACAATGTATGTCAGGTTCGTTGATATCCATGTCCTCACTTTTCCCTATTTCTGATCATTTATATTTTTGGGAAGGGGGTGACTCGCTCCAAGAATTACTGGGAGGTAACGCTCCCCAGTAATCGCATTTCGGAAGAATGTCTGTACAACATGTACCAATATACCATAGCCATATCAGCCCCCATTCACTGTTTCTGAGAATTTTTAATTTGGTTAGGGCGCAGACCCCCAAAAAAATCATGACTGGAGAATGGTACAGTGTAAAAGACCTTCGGAGTAACCAGACAATCTCACCTGGGATGTTTCATTCAAAGCTTTCCCCTCTTTCTGATCGCTTTTATATTGGGAGGGGACTAATCCTCCAAGAATCACTTGGGAGTTACACTCCCCCCCTCCTCAAAAAAAAAAAAAAAAAAATTGCAATGCGGATTAGAGTTCATTGTACAACATCAGGTAAGATATCAAAATGGCCCTCCTTTCAATATTTCTGAGAATTTTTAATTTGGTGAGGAGTGGTGACCGCCTAAAAATCATAGCTGGAAAGCTGCATGTAGTGGAAAACCTTCCTGGCATTCATACAAACTCAGCTTCAAAGTTTCATTCAAATCCACCAATTAGCCTAGGAGGAATTAAAACACACACACACACACACACACACACACACACACACACACACACACACACACACACACACACACAGGATGAATCTTGTGCAACAGTATAAGGCGAGGTACCGAAAATTATGCTATCCTGATTCGCAGTATTGATAAATATTTTTGTTGATGTTGTTCTCTCCGACAAAGAGTGTGTTTTCAACCCTGTTTGTTTGTTTGTTTGTCTGGTAACAGGATTACTCAAAAACTACGAGAGAGATTTTGACCAAATTTGGTGGGCAGATAGCCCATGTCCCAGGGAACAATCGATTAACTTTTGAGACCGATCCGGTTTAGTTTGTTTGTCTGTCAGCAGGATTATTCAAAAAATACAAGAGAGATTTGAAGCAAATTTGGTGGGTAGATAGTCCACGTCCCAGGGAACAATTGATTAACTTTTGGGATTGATCCGGATCGTATTACAGATTCTGGATCCGGAAAACATTGACTGTGAAACCCTAATCAATGATGAGAAAACCTAGCCCATTATGAAGAGCGCTTTGGTAATTACGTTGCGCTTGTCAGAGAGATGCACTCCATTGAGTGCCCCTCTAGTGTCTGCTGAACCCCAGTCTGTCTGGCCAAACAGACCCGTAGGCCACAAGTATGCGACTGCTGCTGTGGGGCTGTCCTACAGATACAGTACAGCACATACACCGTGTGGAGAACTAGCACCACCTTGTGGCAAACTGCGACTCACACATACTGGACCAGGGTCTATCCGCACTGCTTAGTTGCAGAGAAATATGAGGAGACTTGGCTAGTGGTTGGACGCCACAGTTGTTTTTCCTCCACCCAGCGTACACAGCGGGACAACGTGAAGGTTCATCAAAGTTGATGAATACTGTACTTCATCATAACGAAGAAGC
Organism: Coenobita brevimanus; assembly: GCF_032717465.1. Taxonomy (NCBI): domain Eukaryota; kingdom Metazoa; phylum Arthropoda; class Malacostraca; order Decapoda; family Coenobitidae; genus Coenobita; species Coenobita brevimanus. The sequence goes on along the minus strand of NC_137013.1, from coordinate 24,138,482 downwards.
TAATAATACTGTCGTGTTCAAAACAGCAACTCATGTCTGCACTGCCCCTGGTGTACGAGCCTGAGACTCGGATTTTTACAGCGGGCGATTTTGAAGTAACAGGTGTTGTCGTAGGTGACGCCGTCGCTGCCACACACGGGGTCGAAGATCTCTGGGCAACCCACGTCGATACACCGTGGGTGACTGTGGCCTGGGAGAGGAGGGGATGCAAGTCAGGTTGTGTTGATAAAAACTACCCAGTTACCTGTGATCTGGCGGAGGGGAAGGAGGGGGCACGTCAGCTTGTGTTGATATACACTATCCGGATACCTGTGGCCCAGAGGAAGGGAGCGAGGGCACGTCAGGTGGTGATATAAGTTACCAGAGAATCTGTGGCCTGGGGAGGGGAGGATAGAACAAAGAAGAGCAAAGAAAGACTAGACTGCATAAGACTGAATATGTGTGGACTGAGAAAGAAAACGTAAGGTGGCGCGAACACAAAGGTTACCCGGACCTGGGCACCTGTGGCCTAGAGGAGGAAACCCCATCAGGCGGTGAGGATGTAGGCAACCTGGGTGCCCGGGGCATGTGATGGGAACAGGTCAGGTGGTATGACTGTAAGCAACCTGGCCCACGAAAGCAGGTGGGTGAGTGGGAAGAACAACTATTAAAGACTGTGAAGGAAAAATGATGAAAAAATTAGTATATAATAAGAGGTATGAGAGACAGAGGAACAAGTAATATGAACTATGAAGAGCTAAGAACCATAATAAAGGACTGAAGAGCAAGGCTTATGAATAAATGTCAATAACACAGAAGTTAGACGCAAGCTTTATGATGAAATAAGAATAACAAAGAACAATGAAAGACTTAAAAACAAGCCTCATGAAGAACTATGAATGAAACGGAGAATGAAGGACGAGGGAGCAAGTTTTATAAGGAAGTGTGAGTAACTAGCGAGGAATATGAAGAACTGAGGAACAAGCTTAATGAAGAAAATTAAAGATAGGAAACTGTGTAATAAGGCATACACACGGTATGCAGGGTGTGTCAGCAACTTGGCATTTTATTTATTACAACCTGTCGTTAATGTATATACACCATGTCAACCATCGTGACCAGAAAAGCTTAAATTCACTACCGCCCACGCTGTAATACTCGGTGTGTGTGTGTGAATCTGTTTTTATAAGATTCGTACTTACACAGGCAAGATGCATCACTAAGAGAGTGGAACACCACCATTAAAAAAAAAAAAAAAGTTTGGAATGACTGAGGTATCATGAGAGAAATAAACTCAACCACCCTCAGGTGTAACCCTTGTGGGCCATATCCAGCTGGAGCTTCTTAACCCTATAACGCTAACGACGGGAGATTTTCACTCGTGTTGAGTGATCATATGATATTTCTTTGTCACACAGGGTAGGTAGAGGCATGGTTTCCCGTGTAGCTTCATTCTACCCTCAGACAATGTAGACACAAGGTGTGACATGCCCCTCCAGTCTTTTTTTTTTTTTTTTTTACTATTATTTTTATTTTCACAGACCCCTGTTCAGGTGATTTCCACCCGACACTAGTGATACTGGACTTGTTTTTTTTTTTCTTTTTTTTCCGGAGGAAATCCCCCGACGTTAGTGTTTGTGTATTGATTCTATGTGCTGTAATCTCTTATTCCTCTTTTAGGAAGTGAATATTGATTGCAGATTGATTGTATTAACTGACAATAAAAGACAACAATAAATATGTCAAAGAAACTAGTGAAATGGCGGTTAGGAGGAACTTGAAGAGAATATGAACATAGAAAGCAGTGATGAAGATGCTGATGATGAAGAAACAAAAACGATGTATGGCAGCGACCTAGACAAAGATTATGAACCTGAAATGGTTCATCTCCGTGCCCCAAGTGCCTGACCTGCTGAAGACGGTCAGAGGCAACAAAATGGAGGTACCAAAGGCGGCGACAGACACCAAATCGGCCGCCGGGCTCAATTACTTTCATTTTCACCAATGAATTATCTGTGTCCTACGTCCCGGACACACCTGTCAAAAAAAAGAACACCCTGCTCCATTTATCACTGCACACACAGCCAAGCCTAGGACACACTGGCAAGCCTGAAGTCGTCGAATTTTACAGCCTCCTTCCCCTAGCACTGGTACAGGTAATGAAGAACCAGTGACACTAGACAACAAAATGGGCTGGTTGCAGTGTCAGGACTGCCCTTCAGGATCAGACGAGACGACACGGCACAGATATCATTTGTGTGGGCAACCTGTGTGCCCTCAACACTACTACCCAGCCTGTATAGACTGCCTTAATGCCTAGGTAACTTATAATGGCCTTGGAATGTGTCTGCAATCCTTAACAATTAAAACAATAAGTTGGGGATGATCATCATCCACTCACTCGATGTAGCGCTGGTCTCGGGTGCCTGCCCTTTCCTCTCTTCTTCCTTTCCATCTTTCCTCTTCTGTCTTTCTTTCCTTCATTCTTTCCTCTTCCTTCTGTCTACAGGTCTACGGGTGGCTCTGCACTGAGTGACATATACACCAGAAAACCATTTACTACACTGGGTGGTAACCATATAACCAAATTATGGCATCTGGTTGTTTAGTGGACAATTAAGGCGCTCCAATTGGATTGAGCAGGTGCAGGTTTATATCCAAGATGTGGTTGGGGTTTATTGCTCACGTAATGCTACTCAGGGATGAGTAAGGCTGGTCACTCATCTTAAATGTCAAGACCAACTTGTCTAGCCCCGGGCTCCTACGCTTCTCATGGGGCAACACTGGATTAGATGATGGAATGAATAATAATCATCATCATCATCATCATCATCATCAATACATATCACAAACTAATCATTTACTGGGTGAGTCATGTAAAAAAAAAAAAAAAAAAAAAAAAAAAAAAAAACTTCCCAACCAGTCATCCCCTCCCACCTCCCGGTGCTATTTTTTGGTCTATGGGCCGTACCTACAAATTTGGGGGCCCGGGGGGCTAGGTTCTTTGTGGGGCCCCCCTCCAGGAGGGGGGGCCCCGCAAGGAACCTAGCTCCCCTCATTCTCAAAACTTATCTAATATCTCAGTCGGGATTGTCGGGATGATAAATATATATATCTTTAAATATTAATAAAAAAAACTTATAAATTTTAAAGGCTTTTTTGGCCCCCCCCCCTCAATTGGGGGCCGGGGGGGAAGTGTCAAACATTCCCCCCACCCCCCCTCAGGTACGCCACTGGGTCTATGCCTCCTGTTATGGGCTTAGCTTTTGCCCAGAACCCTAATCTCACTAATAATCAGTTATAGGGGCAGTGATAAAAAAAAAAATGTTTATTGCAAAATAAGTTTTTGCCACTCTAGAAAGGGTTCATTTTAATCTATCTCCCCTACAGTTTTCGGTGATGCTGCGAGGCTGTGTTATCCATAGACAAAGGCTCACACGACCCTAGTATATGTGAAGCAAAGGGGAACATCTTACCTCTAGTAGTTTTTCCTTGATTATTTTTTGTCCTTTTTTTAAACTATTTTTTATCCAAGTACCCGCTTCAATGTTTTCATTTCGTTTTCTTTTAATTTTTAGGTAAACATGTTAGTACACGAGCTGAGGTTGTCATGTAATTTTTATCTTTAATATATTTAGATCCCGTTGTATAAAGACAAGGGTGATAAGTATGAATGTACTAGCTTTAGGGGTATAAGTCTGTTGAGTGTTGCAGGTAAGGTGTATTGTGGAGTGTTAATTATGAGAGTTAGAGAGGGTACAGAGGGAGTGATTGGTGTTGACCAGTGTGGCTTTAGGAGAGGGAGGGGATGCGTGGATCAGGTGTTCGCTGTGAGACAAGTGCGTGAAAAGTATTTAGCGAAAGGTAAGAATGTGTTTTGGGCATTCATGGATTTAGAGAAAGCGTATGATAGAACTGATAGGGAGGCTTTGTGGACTGTTTTAAGATTGTATGGACTTGATAGTGGGTTGCTAAAAGGGGTGAAAAGTTTTTATGTAAATAGTAAAGCGTGTGTAAGAGTAGGAAATGCTGTGAGTGATTGGTTTCCCGTGAGAGTGGGGCTGCGACAGGAATGTGTGACGTCGCCTTGGTTGTTTAATATTTATATGGATGGTGTTGTAAGGGAGGTGAATGCAAGAGTTTTAGGTGAAGGTCTGAGTCTGGTGAATGTTGATGGTGGAGAGTGGAATCTGAAGCAGCTGCTGTTTGCAGATGATACTGCACTGGTGGCTCTCCTACAGGAGACGGCCTGAAGCCACTCTGGAGGAACGAGAAGACAGCCTGAAGCCGCTCCAGAGGTCAATCAGGAGACGACCGGTAGCCGCTCCGGCCTTTTTCAGGAGACGGCCGGTAGCCGCTCTGAAGATGCCCCTGGAGAGTCGGCCTGTAACCACTCTACCCTCCTGCAGGAGACGGCCGGTAGCCGCTTCGAAGGTGCCTCGAGACAGCCATGGCCAGTAGCTGGGCCCTACAGCCAGAGACGACCTGAAGCCGCTCTTTCGTCAGATGCTGAGCCCGGTCCACCCACCCACAACTTGGAGGGAGCCCCCAGCCTGGAGGAGTATCGAAGAGGCCCTGTGACCACCATTGGGCTCTTCTCCCTACAGCCAGTGGAGACGCCCCTGATGGACCCCGACACCGGCCGATGCCGCAGCTCACTCCTGATGGCGTCCCCAACCTTTTGGGACCGCAGCTCCAACAGCCTCCTGACCACCCCTCAGATTCCCGGGCAGAACCTCCCTGCACCCAAACACCAGGGATCCTCATCCTCCTTCAGGTGCCTGCCTCAACAGTTCAGACGACTGTTTGGCCCCAGCCCAGAGGGCCAGACTCTCACCCTGAGCCCAGAAGCCTCAGGCCCCTATGTTCCCAGCAGCCCCAGACAAGAGAGGACGCCCCTATGTCCTGTCCCCTGCCCCCTGGACCTAGCAGCCCCTGGTGGATCCCAGCCTCGTCAGTAGGGAGGCTGAGACTCCGCCGCCACCCCTGCGCCTGACTGTGACACGTCCGACCTGACAGTGAGTGAAAGTGAACACATGCAGCATAAAGACAGTGTAGGAGTGACAGAATAAAGTGAGCCGGTGGTTAAAGTGTAAAAGAAAATGGTGGAAAAAGATAGTGTATTAGTGAGACAGTGAAGAAAGGGTCTACCACAGTGAACAGTGCCGCCGTATCACATGAAAATCATACATAGGCCCCTGTGTTGAAATTCCAGTACCGCCAGCTCCACCTGGGTACACAGTGAAGTAGTGTAATAGTCATATACGGGCCGAGGTACAGTGAACACTCTATCCAACAGTGACGGCACATCTCGGTAAGGTCACGCTTAGGCCCAGTGTAAAATATTAACGCTATTCAGGGAAACCAGACAACCACCAACACCAGCCTAGGAAATCTAAACTACCCTACCAACGTAAGTGTCTAGCTCAAGTGTCATTCACCCTAACCAGTCTGGTCCTGTACAGTATCCTGTGTGATATTATTATTCCATATCTGCAGCCCATGAATTATAATTATCCAGTTTATTCGTATTAGTGACATCTGCTCATTCCTGTGTAAGATTTAGTAATACACATCTAAGGTGTTGCCTTGAGTTTTTGTGTCCTGCCTCTCTCTTATTTTTCTAAGCTCCGGTCTAGAAAAGGAACCCAGCTATTCACTAGGTGCTTTAGGGATGGAAGGCTGACCCTAAAACACCTAGCATTACACAGGTGGACAGCAGTGGTTCTTGACCCCGGCATACGAGAGAGGTAATCAGGAAATACTATCATAATGGCAACTAAACCGCATGTACAATTACCAAAATTCGACCCCGAACAGTATGATGTTCACACATACCTGGCAATTATTAAACCTTTGCTGGATATCGGATTCGAGGACAATAAGCAAAAAATCGCAGTCACGCTCCCATTACTAGGCAAAGCGGCAGCTAATGTACCACCGATAATCATTCCGGGGCTCACTTGGCAAAAATTTCACAAAACTCGTGATTCAAGCTGTCACTCCTTCACTAGGGAAAGTAGTAGCGCTGTTCCAATTGCATAGCCTAACCTTCGATGGAAATTTGAATGATACTCTAAGCCAGGCTAGATGCCTGATCACCGCTGCCTACACGGAGGCACCTTCAATACTCTCCTGAGAGTGCTCCCTAGTATGGTGAAGGAGCATTTCACAATCCATGACCCTACAGGAGACATTGATAAGGATATCCAACTGATACACCACCTCCTGACCTCCTGCCCTGCACCCCAGCAAATCAACGTGGTAAAGAACTTTCCCACAATTGCTCTGGCTCCCCCAGTCAAGCCACGCCAACCCATGCCCCACACCAGCTCCACCCCGGCACCCACCCTACCTAGAGCAAACCCCGTCCACTGATGCCCCAGTCACAAGGAGAACCCCAACCTCATCCTAGTCAACCTTTGGGAGTTCTCTGCCTGCAGCTCCCAATGCCCCCTGCACGACATCAGGGACAAGCTAATGGATGCCAGATGAAAAACCGCCACCCCAGACAGGCGTAAAGTCTCCTCCCTAGATAATGAGGAGCCGGACGACGAACCTGGCCCCATGGAGGAAGCCGAACCCAGGGAGCAGGAGCCGGAGGAAGAAGAAGGAGGCCCCCGACAGTTGGATTTTTAGGACTGCCCTCGCACATTCCTATGGTGGTGGGGGCCACTTCCCCCAAATACCACCCCCCAATTTACCACAAGATGAAGCTGAATGGGGTAAAAGCCAGATTACTGGTCAACACGGGAGCAGCCAGATCTTGCCTATATAGCCACTACTTCTCCCGTCACAAGTCAACCTTTGGCCCGCTACTCCTGACAGCTACTCACCTGGTGGATGCAGGGGATGGCCCCCTGCCGATCCGTGGGGAAACACATGCCCTGCGCATCAACACCCATCAGCAGGCATTGGCGATGCACAAATTTATTGTGTTTGACTCTTCCTGCCAAAATTACGACTGCTATCTGGGGCTGGACCTGCTGCAGAAGCTGGGCGCCACCAGCGAGTGCCAGAATAGACAGCTCCAGTTCCGGAAATCCCCTGGCCCCCCCCTTCCCACGGGGGCAGTCTGCACTTGCACGCCACGGCCACGGCCCCGGCAGGAAGACTCCCCACTCTCCCCCCTGTCTTGCCCTCCTTCCCCCCCTTTCTACCCCCTCCCCTCCTTCCCCGCCGCCACCTCCTTGGCTGTCACTATCCCCCCTCATCACGAGGCTTGGGTGCCCCTTAACCGACCCTTAGGTACCTCCATTCTATTCTCCCCCCTCCTACCCCCTGGAACCCTTTCGGTCTGCCTCCTGCCCCCAACCTTCCTGCCCTCTCATCATTCGGCAGTCTGGATTGCAAATCTTGCTCCCTCGCCCCTCACCCTCTCGAAAGAGCTCGTAATTGGAGAGATGGAAGAAGCCGAGCCCTGTGCCCCTTCCCCATCCTGCTCCCCCGCCCCTCTGCCCTCTATCCCCGACCATCTCTACTCCCACCAATCCGACACCCTCTGCCGCCTTCTCCTGGACTTCCAGGACCTATTTGTGGCAGGACCCACCGACATTGGACATACCACCTACCTAGCTCACGAGATCTATACGACGGGCCCACCGATCCGACAGCCATCCCGGCAGAAAAAACCCAAGCAACGGGAAGAGGATGACCGGCAGGTGCAGGAAATGATTGAAGCCAGAGTCATCTCCCCCTCTACCAGCCCTTGGTCCTCCCCCATCGTCCTCGTGAAGAAAAAGGATGGCACGACGCGGTTCTGCGTCGATTACCACCGGCTCAACGATGTCACTATCAAGGATGCCACTCCACTCCCATGAATAGACGATTCCCTACTCTCTAAACAGTGCCTCCTGGTTCTCCATACTCGATCTCCATTCGGGGTACTGGTAGGTCCCAGTGCAACCAGAGGACAGAGGCAAAACTGCATTTTCCACCAGCAACGGGAAACATTATGAATTTAATGTTTTACTTTCCAGCCTCTGTAATGCCTCAGGCCCTTTTCAAGACTCATGGAATCCATCCTTAGCGGCCTTATGTGGGAGATCTGTCTGGCGTACTTTGATGACGTCATCGTGTTCAGCCAGACCTGGTCCTACCACCTGCAGCGCCTCCGCTGTTTTTTTTCCTCAAACTCTGGCCCTCCAAGTGCGTTCTGGCCACCAGAACCGTCTCATTCCTGGGGCATGTCATCTCCCAGGCTGGCATATCTCCCGACCCCGACAAACTCCGCTCCATCACGGGCATTCCCCCACCCAACGATGTCCATGGAATCCGAGCATTCCTCGGCCTGACTTCCTACTACCGCCGTTTCGTGAAGGGATTTACACACATCACCAAGCCCCTCCATGACCTGACCCAAAAGGGAGAGTCGTTCATCTGGACAGATGAGAGACGAGCCGCCATCCAACAACTTAAGGATAAGCTCGTATCCACCCCTGTCATCGCTTTCCCCAACTACACCCTTCCATTTCGGCTCTACACAGATGTCTCCCTCATTGCAATTGGGTCCATGCTGGCACAAGTCCAAGAGGGCCGCGAACACATCATCACCTGCGCCAGATGTACCTTTTTTCAGGTGGAGAAAAATTAATCCGCCACCAAGAGGGAGTGCCTAGGTATTGTCTGGGCACTCGAGCACTTCCAGGCATACCTATCAGGGACGCTGGTGACTATCATCACTGATCACCAGTCCCTCCAGTGGTTGCGACAGTTCAACATCCACAAAGAACAGCTCATCAGGTGGCGCGAAACTCTGGAGGAGTTTAACTATGAAAACTCGTACTGCCTGGCAAACTCCACACCAACGTGGACGCCCTTTCCCGACTCCCTATCAATGTTGACCAGCCAGGGGCCGACCTCCTCCAACACTGGCATCGGAAGGAAGGGCCACCCTGGATTCCTTGGCCCCTCTTCAAAAAATTGTACCACCAAGGTGCCTATCTGCTAACTCCATCTGGGCATGTCATCCTGGTCCCCGACACTGCCCAAGACGCCCTTCAACATCTGCATGCCCAGAACGGCATTCATCTGGGCACAAAGAAACTCCTACAGGTTTTCAATGATGCCAATTGTACGCCAAATCCCTCCACTCTTGCCAAGGAGATTATCCAATCCTGCCGAGCATGCGCCCTCGGTAAAGACATCACCTGTACTGCCTGCCCAGCTGGGCATATTATCGCCCATAAACCTTGGCAACTATTGGCTCTCTTCGAAGTGGGACCTTTGCCCCCGAAATCGGGCTATAGGTATGTAGTTACATTCATCGACACATACTCTAAGTTCGTCGTAGCCTGCCCAGCGATAGAACACCACGCTGTCGCAGTGGCTGACGCCCTGGTCCGACATGTTTTTCCCTACTTTGGTATCCCGCAAGCCATCCATTCAGACAACGTGCCAGAATTCACCAACAAAATCTGAGAGGAACTCGCCCATCTTCTTGAATATAGCATCTCCCACTCATCCCTTTACTGGCCCCAAGAAAATGCCATGTGCGAACGCAGCCATCGTACACTACTGAATCAACTCCGCACCTGGATAGAAGCCACCAAAAACGATGACTGGCCCTCCCATGTAAAAATTGTGCAATGGGGCATTAACTCCTGCTCCTGAGAGGACGGCATGTCACCCTATGAGCGAGTGTTCGGAGAAACACCCCTCCTCCTGCCCCTTCGGCAGCACTTGCAACCCCACGCTTCCACCCCCACCTCCGACCCCTTACACCACCTCAAATGACGGCTGACACACATCCAAAACAACCTGGATCTCTGCCCCGACACTGCCTCCAACCCCTACAAGCCAGGTGATACTCTGATGATCGCACAGCTCCCCACCCCCTACAAGCTTGCCCTGCACTTTACGGGGCCACACACCATCACTCATGTCCCTAACCCCTACCAGGTGACCATAGAATACCACGGCACGTCCCACACCCTCAGAAACCGGCATGTCCGCCCCTTCCATGCCCCCACCTCCCAGGCTCTGGCCCCACACCCCACCCCACCCCCCACCCCCGCGTCACCTTCCTCTACCTCCTACAACTGCTATATCTCCCCCTCCCCTTCTCTCTCTCCCTCTCCCTCCCCTGCCACCCCCACCTCATCCTCCGCCACGTCCAGCACCTCACCTGACAGCTCACCAACACCACTGAGCCCCCGCACCTCCCCCACCCCCTCACCACCTAGTGCCCAGACTCCCATGCCTGACATCAAGTGTCCCACCCACGCCCCTGCACCCTCGCCGCCCACCACATCCGTGCCTCAACCTCCGCCCCCTCCAACAACAAAACCCACCAACCACTGCCCGCCCACACCCCATCGGTCTTACCCACTCCAGCTCCCACCCCTGCTTCCACCAGAGCCGCCCACATGCCCGCCCCACCACCAACCCCTACACCCACCCACCCCCGCTCCCCGTCTTGTGCTATCCACCCACCAACCACCCCCAAACCAACTGCCCGTGCCCCACGCCCATCACAAGCGGGCCGACGCTGCACACCCCCATCGCTGCCCACACCCACCCTCAGAACAACCACCACCTGTTCTGGCCGCCTCTCCCACCCACCAACCCAATACGCCCACTCTCCCATCCGACCCACCTCACCGCAAATTCACACGCCGACCCCTACCTTAAGCCCTCTAACATACATGGTACACCAAGTTCAGATCCCGACCACCTATACTCCCCAGAGACTCCACACCTCATTACCCCAGCATAAAACTCCACACTTGCCCTCCATCTCCAGCATTTAGTACAGCCCAACACCCGAGACGACACCTACCATGAAGATCCGCCGAGCCATATGGGAATCACCCTTTGGGCACAAACGGTGTGTCGGAGGATTTCGCCACCTCCTATGCCTCATCTGCTCCTCCACCAACTAATCCACCCTGTTCATCACTTCTGACGAACAGCGTGAAGAAAATCCTGCTACCACAGCCTGGCACGCCCTCCTCCAACACCTCCAGCCAGTCTACGTCACCTACGTTATAAGAGTTTATCACCTCCAGTCATGAGGGCTTGACTTTTTCCCAGTCGACAGTGGTAAAATGCAGCAGGACATCGAAGCAGACAGCACCAACCCACCAGAAGGAGCCCACGGAGGAGTGTACACAACGCGAATGAGCTCCGGGCTGAAACGCCCTAAGTCCACCTGGGTCGCACGCCCCTATGACACGGAACTCGCCCATCACCACCATAGCAGGAATACAAGACGACCTGCTGGGCATGCTGCCCATCAATCAGACCGGGGTGGAACTGTTTCTCCAGTTCCAAACAGCACCCCTGGGAAGGCCGGTAGCCGCTCACCCTCCTACAGGAGATGGCCTGAAGCCGCTCCAGAGGCCAATCAGCAGACAGCCGGTAGCCATTCTGAAGATGCCCCTGGAGAGACGGCCTGTAGCTGCTCACCCTCCTACAGGAGACAGCCTGAAGCCACTCCGGAGGTCAATCAAGAGACGGCCGGTAGCCGCTTCCGCCTTCGTCAGGAGACGGCCGGCAGCCACTCTGAAGGTGCCCCCAGAGAGTCAGCCTGTAGCTGCTCTACCCTCCTGCAGGAGACGGACAGTAGCTGCTCCGAAGGTGCCCAGTGACAGCCATGGCCAGTAGCTGGGCCCTACAGCCAGAGACTGGCTGAAGCTGCTCTTTTGTCTGGTGCTAAGCCTGGTCCACCCACCCACAACTTGGAGGGAGCCCCCAGCCTGGAGGAGTATTGGAGAGGCCCTGTGACCACCACTGGGCTCTTCTTCCTACAGCCGGTGGAGATGCCCCTGATGGACCCCGATGCCTGCTGACGCCACAGCTCACTCCTGACGGCGTCCCCGATCTTTGGGGACCGCAGCTCCTGCGACCTCCTGACTGCCCCTCAGACTCCCAGGCGAGACCTCCCTGCACCCAGACGCCGGAGATCCTCACCCTCCGTCAGGGGCCAGACTCAAAAGTTCAGGCGACTGTTCGGCCCCAGCCAAGAGGGCCAGACTCCCACCCCGAGACCAGAAGCCTCTGGCCTCTACGCCCCCAGCAGCCCCGGACGAGAGAGGACGCCCCTACCCGCTGTCCCCTGCCCCCTGGACCTACCAGACCCTGGCAGATCCCAGCCCTGTCAGTAGGGAGGCTGAGACTCCACCGCTGCCCCTGCGCCTGACTGTGACATGTCCGACCTGACAGTGAGTGAAAGTGAATACACGCAGCATAAAGACAGCTTAGGAGTGACAGAATAAAGTGAGCCAGTGGTTAGAGCATAAAAGAAAGTGGTGGAAAAAGATAGTGCAATAGTGAGACAGTGAAGGAAGGGTCTACCATAGTGAACAGTGCCGCCGTATCACGTGAAAATCATACATAGGCCCCTGTGTTGAAATCCCAGTACCGCCAGCTCCATCCGGGTACATAGTGAAGTAGTGTAATAGTCATATACAGGCCGAGGTACAGTGAACACTCTCTCCAACAGTGACGGCACATCTCGGTAAGGCCACGCTTAGGCCCAGTGTAAAATATTAACTCTATTCAGGGAAATCAGACAACCACCACCACCGGCATAGGAAATCTAAACTTCCCTACCAACATAAGTGTCTATAGTCGGACTCGCGCCCGTTTGCGGCTGTGGTGTGGCCCGCACCTGTGTACAATGGTGCCACGTTTCCCCAACTTGCGATGTGAAACGGAAGCTATTTATGTACAAGGCATCACAAATTCGATAAATTCAGATGAATAAAACTTACACTTGTGTATTTTGATGGATGAATCAACAGTAATCTTATTATGCATAAAATATTTATACAGTAACACAGAAACATGGCATACATATTGTACAGTGTTGCTAAAAGATATTGTAGTCACTTTTAATGGTTTTTAGCGTAGTTTTAGGGTGGGTAATAATATCACAGTTATGGATATAAGATAATGAGCCTGAAAAAAGAAGAAATATGCCAATATCCAAAGTAAAAGAAATAATTCATGTAATTCTTGTGAGAGGCAACACTTACACACCCCGTCTGGCCTAAAATAAAGTACATACCCCTCCGTATACCCAACCATAGCTTGTACAGGTGTTGTTTGGGAAAAATGCTCACATTTACTGGCTTTTACCATAATTTTAAGGGCGAGGAATAATCACATTTATAATCATAAGCTAATGTGCAGGACAAAATAGTAGGCATATGCCAATAACGAAGTAAAAAAAAAAAAAAACATTATTCACTCGCAAGCGGCAACACTTCCACACCCAGTCGGTGGCCTTGACAGATAGCTTCCCTACAGAGAGAGAGAGAGAGAGAGAGAGAGAGAGAGAGAGGCAGGAGAGGGGCATGCATTGAATGCATTGTCGGCATCACTAAATATAACAAAACCAAATTAACAAATGAAAGCACAATTATAAATAACTTATAAAAGAATCAAAAGTACTCAGGGTGGCTCACATTTCCCGCCAGGAGAGAGAGAGAGAGAGAGAGAGAGAGATAACGGTATAGAAAACGTGGCAACACTGTACACAGGTGCGGGCCACACCACAGCCGCAAACGTGCGCGAGTCCTACTATAGCTCAAGTGTTGTTCACTGTAACCAATCTGGTCCTGTACTGTATCCTGCGTGATACTATTATTC
>NC_137013.1:24084907-24119907 GCF_032717465.1 Coenobita brevimanus | reverse complement strand
TGCAGTTGGTCGTCTAGGCCAGAGGGACTTGGCTAAAGTTGATCGTCCTGCAGTCTACAGACATAAAGCAAAGCAGTCTTCTTTTTAGTCCCTGATCATTTTGTCTCTCATATACTTCTTTGTTAATTGGGGTTGTGTGATTTTATATTTTTTAATGTAGGATGGAAGCTAGTGCGATAAGGAACGCTCTCTCTCTCTCTCTCTCTCTCTCTCTCTCTCTCTCTCTCTCTCTCTCTCTCTCTTTACTTGTCTATATGTTTTCCTATCTATCTCTACCTATCACCTGCCTGTCTATATTTGTCCACCTACATACCTACCTACCTGCCTATCTACCCGTCTGTCTCTATCTACCTATGTCTCTGTCTATTTCTTGTCTGTCTGTTGTCTGTATTTCTGCCTGTCTATCTATCTACCTATCCATATTTTATATTTATCTGTATAAGCACTGAAACCATATTAGTGTGTCACTAATCTATCTGTCTACCTGCATATTTACCTACTTAACATTGTCATTTCCGCTCAAGGAAATAGAAAAAAAAACTCCCTCGGACACTACAGCATTACAGGTCGGTGTGGAGGAGCAAAAATGCAGTTAGGTATCATGGGAAAGGATTGAACTAGAACTTTTTCAGCAAACTATCAACGATACTAGAAAGCATATTATAGCAGACAGCAGGAATTAACTTGGGCTAGTGACCGCTGCACCAAGCTGACAACTATACTGTTCGCGTTAGCCTGCTACTCTTGTGCCCCGCCCCCTTCTGATGCCCCGCCCACTTCCAGCTCTACTCGTCGCTGATTGGCTGAGATAATTATTCATCTTACTGACAGAATAATGATCCTTACCATGAAACAGTATTGTATTATTTACTTTTACTTTGAATTCATTTCTGTATAACAAGGGAAGCACAAAAATTTGCTAACTGAATCAAAATCAGTTTGAAAAGAACCACCCCGCCTCCTTCCGCGACTGCAGCTGAATTTTGGCGCCAAGGAAGTTCGCAATAACACGTCGCAACTGTGCCGCTGTTGCTATGAAACATATTAAGTCATCTGTTATGTCTGGTAAGTTACCACAGGATCATAACCATATTGTAATTATCCTCATTTATTTCCTTCATTAATTTCATTAAAATTAGAGGGATCGAATACAGAAGTAGGATAATGAAATGTCACTGGCTTCGCCTACTCAGTACAGTATAATTATTTATACAATATAATGACTTACACCAACAATGCCGTATAAGAATTTTGATTCTATACACGTGAAGTCATTAAAACCTTATAGAGGGAAAAGGATTGTACTGTGCGTGTGTGTGTGTGTGTGTGTGTGTGTGTGTGTGTGTGTGTGTGTGTGTGTGTGTGTGTGTGTGTGTGTGTGTGTGTGTGTGTGCGTGCGTGCGTGCGCGCGCGCGCGCCAGTCCTCCTCTTCTCAAACTCATCTCCCGTTCCTCTGTTATTCCTCTGTTACTTTTGTTCTATATTTTTTTCTCGTCTTTTCCATCTCATATATAAGGAAAAAGTCAAAACAGTTCTTCGTAAAATGTATACCTTTTTATTTTCATAGAGGGAACTTTCGTTACTGCACAAACCTTTCAGGCCGATGACGTTCCTTGGTACTATTTTCCAACATCCTTTAATACAAAACATATTTCCTAGTTATATGGAAAAGATATCATTGCATCATCCTTGAACATGCTTGGGGTTTCATTTACTAGGGACTCATCTTGGAAAGGTCATATTACATCTCTTGTAAAATCTGCTTCCAAGAGATTCGGTGTGCTAAGCCGCCTCCGTTCCTTTTTTATCCCTGCACAATTGTTGACTCTATACAGGGGTTTTATCCGCCCCTGTGTGGAGTACAACTCTCATGTGTGGGGAGGCTCTCCACATACAGCTCTTCTCAATAGGGTGGAGTCAAAGGCTTTTTGTCTCATTAACTCTCCTCCTCTTACTGACTCCCTTCAACCTCTGTCTCTTCGTCGCACTGTTGCATCTTTATCTCTTTTCTATCGCTGCTTCAATGGTCACTGCTCCTCTGAACTGTCTGCTTGCATTCCTCCACCTCTACTACGGGCGCATAGCACCCGTCCAGCAGCAAACTCTCATCCCTTTTCTGTCCAACTCTCTAATGCAAGAGTTACCCGTTACTCCCAGTCTTTAATTTATGCAACAGGTCAGCTCTGGAACTGTCTCCCTCTGTCTGTATTTTCTGCTTCCTATGATCTCCAGTCTTTCAAACGCAGTGTGTCCAGGCATCTCGAAATGATCAGATCTTGAATTTGGCTCTCTCTTTTATTTCTTGTTTTTCTCTTGGAGGGAACAATAATTGCGGGCTCGCGGACTTTGGTTCCTTTTTCCTTGCATTAAAAAAAAAGTTAAGCGGTTAAGTAAAAGTTTTGTTGCTTCGATAAGCTAGAACGCCTGACATGTTTACCTGATGCTGGCTCTGCAAGACTGGCTCAGAACTCCTACTCCGGCCGACGGGTGAGTGGGCGGGGCCAAGGGGGTGGGGCACAAGAGAATCAGGCTAACACGAACAGTATAGTGCAACAGAACATCAACCTTGAGATAAAGCAAGAAGACGACTTGTACAGAGGAATGACATTCGTAAACATACACAGCTGGGATGGAAATGATCGAGATCCTGTGATTCATAGGTGGAGGAGGAGGAGGGGAAGGAGAAAAGGAAAAGGAAGAAGGAGGATTAGATTATCGCCTATAGTCTACAAGAAGGTCATTAAGGTAGACATATAACATTTGCTGATTCTCAATGTTCCTCTAGAATACGACACACAACAAATGAAATGACATCCAGGTCCTCAATTGTACTGTTGGGTTACCAGTGGCAGCAAGCCCCTGAATGAAGTCGGGTTTCTCCCTGTTCAGTCTGAGTGGTCTAACTAATGCATCAACCAGTTCTCATATGACAGACAGTTTGAAGAATGTCAGAAGTACAACAGTGGAAATGGCCTGCTACTTTCCTGCAGTTAAGGCCATTTCAGATCCAAGTAATTTCTTGGCATTGTAGGCTGGCCTGTACCTTTGGTAGTCATATTCATGATTTTCATGGCATCAGAGCAGAAATGGGTGGGGTAAGCAGTGCTGGGAGGCAGATGAGTAGTGGAGCCTGACCAAAGAACCAAATACATATCGGTCGGTAAAGTGTAAAGCACAAACCTCTCCTTTAAAACAGATTGAGAGTTAAAAGTGAGTGAGACTGGCGAAAAGGAGATTGGATATAGTAATTTTGCTCTGTGGTGGGCGGAAGGGCAGAGGTGGAGTAGACTGTAACACATGTCGAACAGGGCTATAGCCTACTCCCTAGGTAGAGGGCAAGCCGGTGATAGGGAGAGCTGAAGCTACTGTTCCACCAGCCTTCAGGACCAGTTCCTTATCATCTCCTATTCATTAACTCAGAGTAGGCCAGCATACTCTCATAAAATCTCGACCTCCATCTGTCTACACCACACTAGATGCATATTAGACATCACACCTTCTATTTCCTTTCCTTCATAACAATTGCCACAGCAGTATGATCAGCAAATTCGGTGGTGCCTCGAATTGCCACCACCTGCGGGATAGGGCTTGTGGCACAGGACCTTCCTGGTCGCAGTCAAGTGACTGTGCTTACAGCAGTTATTGTATATACACTCAGTCTCGTCAGAAGAGAAGTGTGAGTTCGGCCTTATATTTTACTAACATCCATGGTCTAAGTGAATCCGGATGTTTCAAGGTTGTAGAGAGGTGTGGGTATAAAGTCCTCTTGGTTTTCACGGCATTAGTAAGGGACAGACTATGTACAGGTGTCGCCCGTGGTAAGCCATAGATTCAACTGCCCGAGGAGCCGGCTCACTCCTCACTCTCCTAGCTTCAAGACACGAGCTCAGCAAATCCATGGTGATGGCGCCACACAGGTCAGCGATGTGGGCATGCTTTGTATCACGTAGGTCGCTCATGACTATACATGGCTATATATTACATACACTAACATTTACATAAGAATAAGCAAGGTGAAAAAATATAATGTCTAAGTTATAAGGGATCATCAAATCATCTGTAAAGTCATCTGTAATAAATTTCCCCCGCCAATAAAAAATTGTGTCCCCTGACGCAATGGGGATTTTTTTTTTTTTTTATGTGTCCGACTCTGGGCATAGGCTTCACAGCCTGCTCTCAAGGCCCAGTAGTCCTCCATACCATACACCTCTCTACATGTCACCACTTCGGCGCTAACACCTACTGTCCATATCAAATACATGCTAGGGCTGTCTCATACAGGACTGGTGTATTGGTATTAGCGGGGGTATTTTTACGACATGTCGACGGGTCTTCTGGTAGATCAGTAAAGTCTGATTTCATGAAATTCAAATCCTTAAACTGTTCCCTGCCCCAGCGGGGATTTGAACCTGGGTCCGGTAGGACTGCAGGCCACCTCTCTACCGAGTGAGCCACCGCCTTCTACACAGATAAGGAGTCTAACTACATTAATTGCGAAAGAACAACTGAAACAAGAAATAAAGATGTAGTAGAAAAGTGCTGTAGGTAGGCCCTAATCAAAATGAAGTACAATAATGGATAATAATTCAAAATAACAAATGAAATAATGATGCAGTAGAAGCAGTTAATCTACATGACGTATGGAAATACATTATAATATAAACACATGGCCATGGTAAAAGAGTCCATTATCACAAGGACTAAGAGTCATCACTAAAGAGGTATAAGGCATCACTATTAATCCAAATTTAAAGACAACATAGGGGAATCAAAGCAATGTAAAACCGAAATAATAATAGTAATATGCATACATGATATTTACATAGTAACCACGGTAGAGTTATTACCAAAGTGAATCTTTAATAGAAAAAAAAAAAACTAATGACAAAAACATTTGTTAGTATATCCAGTATAATCAGAATAACATCATCACTGAAGTATTCACGTTATCATCACTACACAGGTGACATCCATCCTTTAGGAACGTTAGTAATGAAAATATTCAATCAACAACACTGAACAATGAAGATTCATGAAGGTAACACTGACTGAACTATATGCTTCAAGTTCGTGTTTCTTTAAGTAGTAACATTACATGGATAACACACGGGGTTAGTACAAATCATGATAGACATTGTTGGAAGTCACAAATCATGACATACATCCTGTAGCTGTGAGTGATTTACACGTCACTGGGTGGGGCCAGGTTATGCATCTTGATGCGGCAGTGGTGGTAATGTTGGCGCTAACACTAAACGTGCACTGGTTAACAAGGAAGTCTACTTAGCATAATGTACACCTGCACAAAAATTATTCGGCACCTTTGGGTACGTTGGTTGTGAAAAAGAGCAACTTCCGCGGACACACATGAGCATAAATGTGGTGCCTCAAAACGTATACCACCCAGTAAGTGATTTTTTTTTACCCCCCCTGGGGGTAGCGTTTTTTTTTCAAGAATACTCCCTCAGTATCCCTGCTTGTCGTAAAAGGCGACTAGGGTTGGCGGAGGGTTAGTGCCCCTCCCCGGAAAACAACTAACTAAAAAAACAAACAATAAGCCTTGGACAAGGACTGACCAAACGATGACGACCGCAAGGACCGGACATAGGACATGGTTATTGGAACCTGGAATGTAAGGGGAGCGAATGATGAGGTGAAAGAGAGAGAGATTGTCCAGGTGCTTGAGGGTGTGAAAGTGGATGTATGTGGAATAACTGAAACAAAATGGATAGGAGAAAATGTGAGAGAATGGGAGTATGGATGGGGTATATGTGCAGAAGTAGGTGAGAATGAGAGGGCAAAGGAAGGAGTATGTATAGTTGTGAGTAAAAGATGGAAGAGGAGCATAAGACAGTATGAATCAGTTGGGTCAAGGATTGTGTGGGTAAAGTTGAAAGTTGGAATACAAATGTGGGCGATTGTGTGTGTGTATGCGCCAACGCAAGATCGTGCTAGAAGAGTGAGAGAAGAGTTCTGGACAAATGTAGAGGTATGCATGGATAAGTTTGGAAGGAATGAGAGAGTGTTTTTGATTGGTGATATTAATGGTAAAGTTGGGAATGTGAAGGTGGATGGAATAGTTGGTGATGGGGGTGTGCCTGCTGAGATAGATGAGAATGGGAGTGCGTTAGAGGACATTTGTGCTGGGAGGGGGTTGGTGATAGCCAATACCCTCTTCAGGCATAAAATGATCCACAGGTATACATGGTGAGTGATGAGAAGGATGGGTGGTGAACTGAATGAAAGGAAGGCAATGATTGATTATGTGTGTGTGGATGAAAGGATGCAAAGATGTGTAATGGATGCAAGAGTTTATAGAGGTTGGGGGAGTGGACTTTCTGACCACTTCTTGGTGGTGGCCAGAATTAGAACTCAAGTAAGATGGAGGAATGGAAGAAGGGAAAGACGAGAGGAAGGAGTAGTTGCAAGGAGAGTGGAAAGGTTACAAGAGGATGAGAAAATGGCAGAGTATAAGAGAGAAGTGGAGGAACGATTGGGCAAATATGAATTGGAGCGGATGGGAGACGTGGAAGGTGTGTGTAGGATATTTACAGAAGAAATATGTGCAGCATGTGATGTGGTGTGTGGAAGGAAGAGAAGACGGAGGGGGGTGCAAGGAACAGCGTGGTGGACTGAAGAGGTGAAACAGGCTGTGGCACAAAAGAAGAAAGCATACAATGAATGGATGAGAAATAGGGGCGTGGAAGAAGTTGAGAGGCGGAAGAGAGAGTTATATGTAGAAAGAAAGAGAGAGGTGAAAAGATTAGTAAGAGAGAGTAAGAAGAGAGTGGATGAGGAATTTGGAAGGAATTTGAGTGTAAAGTGGAGGGACTGTAAGAAAATGTTTTGGAAAGAGGTGAAAAGAGTAAGACAGGGTGGAAGCGAAGTTAGCAGGGGAGTGAAAGATAAAAATGGTAGATTATTAGTGGAGAAGGGAGAAAAAGTGAGCAGATGGAGAGAACACTTTAAGGATTTGTTGAACGTAGGGGATGGATGTAATGCAAGTATAAGTGGCTGGGGAATGGCTGGGAGAAGGAGGGAGGTGAGAAGACAGGAAGAAATCAGTAGGATAGAAGTTGTGGAAGCAATGAAGAAAGTTAAATCGGGGAAAGCCCCAGGAATTGATGGAGTGTGTGGTAAAATGCTGAAGCATGGGGGAGAGATAGTAGTAGAATGGATGTGGAAGATGTGCAGATTGGCCTGGGAGGAAGGTAGAGTCCCGGAGGATTGGAAGTCAGGTATAATTATTCCCTTGTACAAAGGAAAAGGGGAAAAAGAAGTGTGTGGTAATCATAGGGGCATTTGTCTTCTTAGTATAATAGTAAAAGTGTATGGTAGGACACTTATTGACAGAGTTAGAGAAAGAACTGAGAAATTAGTTGGAGAAGAACAGGGAGGCTTTAGGAAGGGAAGAGTTTGTGTAGATCAGATATTCATTCTTAGATCTTTAGTGGAAAAGTTTCTAGAGAAGGGAAAGAAGTTGTATGCAGCTTTCATGGATTTGGAGAAAGCATATGACAGGGTGGATAGACAAGGATTTTGGAAAGTGTTAAGAATATATGGAGTAGATGGGAAGTTGTTGAATGCTGTGAAGAGTATGTACGATGGTGCGAAGGCTGCAGTGCGTGTGGATGGTGAACTAAGTGAATTTTTCTCTTTGAAAGTTGGGTTGAAACAGGGATGTGTCATGTCTCCATGGTTGTTCAATCTGTACATAGATGGGGTAATAAAAGAGGTACAGGGTAGGGTAGTGGATGTTGGAGTGGCCCTGGTGAGAGGGGATAGTGTTTGGAAACTCCCTGTACTGTTGTTTGCAGATGATACTGTGTTGTTGAGTGAAGACGAAGGGGAGCTGCAAGGCTTGGTGGATGAGTTTGGGAGAGTGTGTAAGAAACGGAATCTAAAGGTGAATGTAGGGAAGAGTAAAGTGATGGTCTTTGAGAGAGGTGAAGTCAGTGAATGTACAGCGAGGTTGGATGGTGAGGAATTGGAAAATGTGAGTACGTTTAAGGACTTGGGTAGTGTGATGAGTAAGGATGGAGGTTTGGAGGGTGAAGTGCTTGAAAGGGTACAGCAGGGAAGAAAGGTTGCTGGTTCTTTGAAAGCAGTGATAAGAAACAGGGAAGTGAGCATTGAAGTGAAAAAGTTACTACATGACATTATTGTGATAGCAACTATAACGTACGGAAGTGAAGCTTGGAAATTGTTGGAAGGACACAAGTCAAGAGTGAGAGCAGTGGAAATGAGTTATTTAAGAGGAGCCTGTGGAATCACATGGAGAGACAGGCTGACGAATGAGGATATAAAGGAGCGTTGTGGTGTTGATGTGGATGTGATAGGAAGCGTTATGAGGAACACACTGAGGTGGTTTGGCCATGTGGAGAGGATGGAGGGTGAGAGACTGACGAAGAGAGTATATGTGAGTGAGGTGGAGAGGGGAAGAGGGAGGGGGAGGCCGAGGATGAGATGGAGGGATGGGGTGGAGAGGTATATGAGAGAGGGGGGTGTGAGTTGGGAGCAGGGCAGTGAAATGGCAGGGGACAGGGCGACTTGGAGGCGATTTGTTTGTGGCCACCCCAAACTCGAATTCTTCCCGCTCCTTCTGGCACCTTGCCAAAAATCTTTCTAACAACTTTACCTCATCATCCTTCCCTCCTCTTTTCTACTCTGATGGTTCTGTAGCTATTTCTTCTACTGATAAAGCAGATCTCTTCGCACAGACTTTCTCCTCCAATTCCACCTTAGACGATTCCGGTGCTGTTCCTCCATCACTTCCCCCCTCTGACTTCCTCATGGCTGACATTAAAATTTCTTCAGTTGATGTATTTTCTGCCATTACTGGCCTCAGTACTAACAAGGCATATGGGCCTGATGGGGTCCCTCCTCTTGTTCTCAAAAACTGTGCTTCTGTGCTTACACCCTGCCTAGGCAAACTATTTCGCCTTTGTCTGTCAACTTGTACCTTTCCTTCTTGCTGGAAGTTTGCTCTCATTCAGCCAGTCCCAAAGAAGGGTGACCACTCCCAACCCTCCAACTATCGTCCAATTGCTTTAACGTCCTGTATTTCAAAAGTTTTCGAGTCAATTCTTAATAAAAAAATTTTAAGGCATCTTTCCTATCACAACCTTCTTTCCGATCGTCAGTATGGGTTCCGTCAGGGACGCTCCACTGGCGATCTTCTCACCTACCTTTCAGACTCCTGGTCATCCTCCTTTCGGGACTTTGGCGAAAGCTTTGCCATTGCACTTGACATCTCAAAGGCTTTCGATCGAGTCTGGCATAAATCTTTAATTTCCAAACTGCCCTCCTACGGTTTTTATCCTTCTATCTGTACCTTCATCGCTAGCTTCCTTTCTGGTCGTTCTATAGCTGCTGTCGTAGACGGCCATCGTTCTTCTCCTAGATCTGTCAACAGTGGTGTTCCTCAGGGCTCTGTCCTATCACCAACTCTCTTCCTTTTATTCATCAATGATCTTTTAAGCTGTACATCTAACCCTATCCACTCATACGCTGATGACTCCACCCTTCACCTTTCCATTCGGTTCCCGCAACGCCCATCTCAACAGTTACTTCAAGAAACAAGGGATGAGGCTATGACACACCTAATGTCTGACTTGGCTCATATCTCTGACTGGGGTAAAAATAATATGGTTGTCTTTAATGCTTCTAAGACTCAGTTCTTACACCTATCAACCCAACAAAATCTTCCACAGGTATACCCACTAATGTTTAATAATATTCAGCTTAATCCTGCATCATCCTTGAACATGCTTGGGGTTTCATTTACTCGGGACTTATCTTGGAAAGATCATATTACATCTCTTGTAAAATCTGCTTCCAAGAGATTGGGTGTGCTAAGCCGACTCCGCTCTTTCTTTACCCCTGCACAATTGTTGACTCTATACAGGGGTTTTATCCGCCCCTGTGTGGAGTACAACTCTCATGTGTGGGGAGGCTCCCCACATACAGCTCTTCTCAATAGGGTGGAGTCAAAGGCTTTTCGTCTCATTAACTCTCCTCCTCTTACTGACTCCCTTCAACCTCTGTCTCTTCGCCGCACTGTTGCATCTTTATCTCTTTTCTATCGCTACTTTAATGGTCACTGCTCCTCTGAACTGTCTGCTTGCATTCCTCCACCTCTACGACGGGCGCGTAGCACCCGTCTGGCAGCAAACTCTCATCCCTTTTCTGTCCAACTCTCTAATGCAAGAGTTAACCGTTACTCCCAGTCTTTCATTCATGCAACAGGTCAGCTCTGGAACTGTCTCCCTCTGTCTGTATTTCCTGCTGCCTATGATCTCCAGTCTTTCAAACGCAGTGTGTCCAGGCATCTCAAAATGATCGGATCTTGAATTTGGCTCTCTATTGTATTTTGTTTTTCTCTTGGAGGGAACTGTTACTGCGGGCTCATGGCCTTTAGTTCCTTCTTCCTCGCATAAAAAAAAAAAAAAAAAAAACGGGATTAAGGCGTCTGGCAATAGATAGATAGATAGTTCTAATAATTACCAACGATAATATTTGCACTTATAATTACAGGATGCCCCATATATCACAATAATTCATCCACGTTTCAGAATGGTACGTGCTGTAAGAGTACCAGTATTTTTTGGGAGGGTGTACATACATGAGAGAATATCATATTGATATATATTATACTGATGAATAATACAATTACATAACAGTTGTTTTTATAAGAATTACAGGAGTGTCGAGAGAGAATATGGTCTTGTAATAATTAAACAATGTCCACATAATTAGCTGGGTGTGCACACGTAATCGCACAAGTCAGCACTGTGTAATATGGTTGGAATTGTTAAAATTGGAAGGAGCAGGAATATGCCAGCGCAAGGAAATCTGTAATTGTAACAAAAGCGTGTTGGACATGTAGTGAGGTGGGACACTTCAGTTCTCAGTGTCCAAAGAAGAAAAAGGAGAATAAGAAGAAGGGTGCAGAAGACCAGAAAGAAGCTGAAAACTAGTGAAGGCTGGTGTTAAGGGGCAGCTGCAATCGACAGTGTACAAGTAGACGGAAGGATAGACGGAAAGAAGTGTTTCTTGGTGACTGATTCAGCCTCAGAGCAGACTCTGGGCCTGATGTGTTACAACATCGGTATCTGCCTGAGTCATCAGAACAACTGTGTGGTGTAACTGGGCACCGTGCAGAACTGAGGGAACCCCTGGATGTCCGAACTGAAGTGGTAGGGCAAGAGGCTACTCTTCCGGTCTACGTGGCCAACATGGAGGATCCTTGCCTTCTTGGTTTGGACTATCTGATGTCCATGGGATGTGAGCTGGACTTCTGCTCCATGAAGCTGAAGGTTCGAGGAAGGTCTGTTCCCGTTACAGCAGTGAGAAGTACCAGTTCTGGTGGTGAGGTGAGGGCGCTCCGAACTACAGTGATATCCCCAAAATCAGTACTATTGCTCCAGCGTGAAGTTAGTGGCTCTTTTGACAGCTCTCTAGGGGTAGAGGAGCCTGATGTATGGTGCAAGACGAAGGCCGGAGTGATGGTGGGGAGAACACTGGTGGAAACAGGTGCAAGTTGTGGTGGCCAATTTTTCCCGTAAGCCACAGAAGATCAACGAGGGAGAAATTCTGGGACTGTGCGAGGCAGTGGACCCTGAGTGGCATCAGAGGAAGGCCTGTAAAGGGAGAGTAGTCAAAGAAAATGTGTCCCTGCCAGACCAATTACAAGACCTATTTTCAAGGAGTTGCCAATGCCTGGATGGTTCACTAGTGCTGAAGCTGAGACAGCTGCTGACAAAGTTTGCTGATGTCTTTTCCACCGGAGACCTAGACCTGGGGTGCACTGATCTGGTGGAGCATTGTATAGACACTGGGAATCACCGCCTGATTAAATAGCCAACACGGAGGATGGCGCCAGCCCAACGACAAGAAATGGAGAAGGTGATGGAGAATCTCCAAAGTCAAGGAGTGATAGAAAAGTCCAGCAGTCCTTGGACATCAGCAGTGGTTCTGGTAAAGAAGAAGGATGGCTTAGTAAGGTGCTGTGTAAATTATTGAGCCCTGAATGATGTGACAATGAAGGGTTTATACCCCTTCCCAAGAATTTATGACACCCTGGATGCTCTGTCAGGTTCTCTACCCTAGACGTAAAGGCTGGATATCATCAGGTCAAGGTTGCAGAGAAGGAGAAAGAGAAAACAATCTTTTCATGTGGGCGGCGGGGCTTAAGGCAGTTTAAAGTGATGCCATTTGGCCTATGCAATGCCCCAGCTATTTTTGAGCGTCTCATGGATCGCGTACTTGAAGGCCTGCACTGATAGACAGCTCTTACATATCTGGACTACATATCTGGACTATGTAATTGTGTTTGGACAGACTTTCGACCAGGAATTGGAAAGGCTGTCAGAGGGGATGAACAGGATCCATGCAGCGCACCTCAAACTGAACCCCAAGAAGTGCTTCCAGTTCCAGAAGAAAGTGAAGTACCTGGGACACACTGTAGGCGAGGGTGGCGTCCATACCGACCCAGAGAAAGTGGCAGCTGTGAAAAACTGGCCAGTTCAAGGACTTAAAGTTACTTAAATTACCTGACGTTTTATCACTCCAGACTCGTACTTTTGCATATGAAGTGTTGCACATTCCAATTGACAGTGGTTTTCAGTTTATATCACAGAATCCAGACAGCAGAAGGCCAAATGATCTGAGACTCCCATTATGTAGAACATTCCATGCACAGCATAGTATAATGGTTAGAGGAGTGAAATGCTGGAACCAACTAACAGAAGATTTAAAGTCTATTACAACATGTGATGTTTTTAAGCACAATATGAAACTAAGATTTCTAAATACTTATTAGTATCTAATTCTTTTTATATATTCATTATTTTCTCTTGTTTCATTGTATATATTATCTGTGTTACTTGTGTATAACCTGTCTAGTTGCATATATGTCTGTTCATTATATACGATTTTATACGATGTTTTTGTATATGCTTATCCATAATGTTATGTATGTGTATAATGACTATTGTGAGAACTAAAGTTACGCATTTTTATATAAGTTTGTGTTATCTATAGGTCTTGTTTGTTTTTCTTCGGCACGGTAAGTCCAGTAACAGGTCTGTACAAGAGCTCCGGCTCAACAGACCTGGGCTTCTGAATTCACATGTATATATGATTACTAGTTATATTAGATGATGCGAACAAAATGGATCAGTATCAGTATCAGTTCCAGCTTGTGTGTAAGAGCTAAGGAGTTTCCTGGGCCTGTGCACCTACTATCGGCATTTTGTAAAGGAGGTTGCATCGATAGCTGCCCCTCTGAACAAGTCACTGGAGAAGAGGAAGTACGTTTACGTGGACTGCAATGACTCAGAAGGCCTTCGATGAACTCAAGCATGCTTTGGCAAACTCTCCAGTATTGCCATACCCAGTTCAGAGTCAGCCATTCATCCTGGACTGTGTTGCTAGTGACCATTTTATTGATGGAGTCCTGTCACGGACGAAGGATGACAGAGAGCATGTGGTGGCATATTACAAAAAGAAGCTCAGCCTACCGGGGCAGAACTACTGTGTGACCCATAGGGAGCTCTTGGCTGTGATGAAAAGCTTTGATTTCCTCCATCCCTAGTTGTATGGGTCTTACTTCATCATCAGGACAGACCATGAGGCACTGAAGTGGCTGAAGACGTTAAAGAATCCAGGACAACTGATATACTGGCTCGGGACGCTAGACCAGCACGATTATGAGGTACAGCACCGTCCTGGACGGGTACACACCCTGCAGTGTTGTAAATAGGAAGATCATAGTAAGAAATGCAGCCGCACTGCAGTGACAGGGCCAGTGTCAAATGAAGGAGACCTGAAGAGGATGCAGATGGAGGATGCAGATTTACAACCAGTGCTAGAGTGGCTGCAGCAGAGTACAGTGAGACCATCTTGGGAAGAAGTTTCCCGGTTAATCCCTGCAACCAGGGCCACTGGAGTCAGTGGGACCTTCTTCGTTTGAACAATGGACTACTGATGCATCAGTGGGAGACAGCCAATGACCTCAGCAAGTATTGGCAATTGGTGGTTCTGAAGCAAATGAGGTCTGGGATCTTGGATGAGTCTCATAACGAGATCACTAGTGGGCACCTGGGAGTGAAGAAAACTCTAAGCTGGCTGTGACAGAGGTTCTACTGGATTGGCATGTGTCAGGATGTTGAAAAGTGGTGTCGGGCCTGTGATGTGTGTTATGCCAAGAAGGGACCCAAGAAATGTGGTTGCCCCCCTCTTCAGCTGTACCAAGTGGTTGCACCGATGGAAAAAGTCGCTGTGGACATTGCTGGACCTCTGCCACTCACTGAAGGAGGACACCAGTATATATGTGTCGCCATGGACTACTTCACAGGGTGGTCAGAATCCTATGCCATTTCCGATCAAGAGGTTGCGACTGTTGCTCATGTGTTGGTTGACCAGTTTTTCTGTCGTTTTGGGATGCCACAAGAGCTACATTCAGACCAGGGTAGAAACTTCGAGTCTGCTATGTTCCGTGAGTGCTGCAAGTTGCTGGGGATCAAGAAGACCAGGACGACCCCATTAAGGCCAGTCAGATGGGATGGTGGAGAAATTCAACTGGGCCCTGGAACAAGAACTGGCCATGTACTGCTTAGAGGGACAAATGGAATGGGACCAGAATTTACCTGCATTGCAGATGGAATATCGGTCTGCATCCCGTGAGTCTACTGGCTACACCCATGCAAAACTGATGTTGGGCCATGAGTTACGCTTACCCATTGACTTTGTTTTGGGAAGACCACCTGGTGAAGAGCTACCTACAGACGCCTCCAGCTATGTGAAGCATCTTCAGGAAAGGCTGTCTGAGGTACATCATCAAGTGTGAGGAGCCCTTAAGTTTTCAGGAAAGGTAATGAAGTGCAAGTTTGATGCCCAGGCAAGTGAGATGAGCTTCAAGCATGGTGACCAAGTTTGCTTACACACTCCTCAGCGAAAAAAGGGACAGTCACCGAAGCTGCAAAGCCTGTGGGATGGGCCTTATACTTTGCTGGACCGCCTATTAGACATAATGTATCGGATCTGGGGAGACAAGAAATCTCCCCCAAAGGTGATACGCATAAACTGTCTGTGGCAGTACCATGGGGCCAGAACAGTACAGCTGGGACGTCTCCGAGGAACCGTGCTCTCCCGCAGCCAAGGATGTTGAGGAGGACCATGGAGCTGAAGAGGATGGTGACAGTTTCCCAAGAGAAGATGTGGATCAGGAAGATGACCAAGACATTCCAGGAGGAGTGGACTGTGTGGAGAAGCAGGGACGTCAAGGAAGCGGCATAGGAGAAGATCTGATAAATTGAAGGATTATTTTGTGTATAATTAAATGTTTAGTTTTGATTAAGGATTACGTTTGTATACATTGTGTAGCTTTGTCGGGACGACAAAGGACAAGGGAAGGGATAGTTTTGAGAAGCGAGATTTGCTAGTTAGATAGTCTGGAAGTTTCTCAATGTTTTTGGTATTTTACAGTTGCGTGTCAGAGTTTCTGGTATTTTACAGTCGCTATTGTGAGGATAGTTATGCCGTAAGTTGTACATTAATTCTTTTTTGCTCTTTTTCTCAGTAATGTTTTATTTATGTGATTGTTTGTTAAATTATGTAATTTAAGTTTGTATGCTAAATAATTTAGTGTGTTATGCAGTGTAAGAAAACTCTGGCATGTTTTAGATGTCTCCGAGTTGGTAACGGTTGAAACCTTTGCTCCCTCGTGAATGCAGAAGAACTTTATAGATGCAATAGAATAATCTAGAATATAGGAAGCTTATATAAGGATGGGGAAAAGACTAGAGCAAGTTCTGTCGGTTTTCAGTTTGATTTGAATGTAGTTCAGTGTCAGTGCAGTGCAGTATGTATATTTTCGGAACTTGTGAAAATAGCGAAGTGTTGTTGGCAGTGAAGTGTTATTGCAGTTTGCATATCTTCGGTGCTTGTGAAAATAGTGAAGTGAAGTTGGAAAGCATGAAGTGTAATTATTTGGAAAATAAAGACGGTAAATGTAAGAAGCAAGTGTTTATTTTCCCCTCAGCTGACCTTGTGTGCTGTACACCAAAAGGCTGCGCATAGGAAGAACAACTCACTGGGCAACATCCTGCCTATCTTGAATTACAGCTGTTGGAGCCTGTGGCAGTTTGGGACAGGGACGTAACAATACGAAATGATACTGAACAAATTTTACCATTTTTCTTACCAGACGACCACCTTTCCCCAAGCAGTATCAGTATAGATAGATAGATAGATAGATAAATAGATGGATGGATATACTGTATGTTGGAGTTGTCTCAGTTGTTGGATGAGTCTGACTGTGATTAAGGAGTGGGGACTGAGGAGGTTAGAGCTGAGGAATAGAGGTGGACTGGTGTGTCAACTTGCCAAGTGTGATCTGTGAAGTATAATAATTTAATTCATTTATAAGAGTAGTGAAACATTTACCCTTTTTTGAAGTAAAACCAGTCTAATATACTAATAATAATAACTGAAATATATATTTTGGTTTTACTATGACTATAATTTTATGTAAATGATTTGCTTTTGCTTTTTTTCATTTGTGGAACAGCAAATTTCAAGAATTTTGCGGATTTGCGGTTGCGGAAGAAAATTTTTTTGAGTTTGCGGATTTGCATTGCGGAATTGAATTATCGTTGGTGGTGCCCACCTCTGATCCACAGCAGAGTCAATTTGGATGTCTTGTAAATTGAAAGTTCAGTGCTACCAGGTATATCTTGTAACCTTCTTCTGGTCATAGTGTGGACACCTCTTTATATTAGGTCAATTTATTATTCTTTTTTTGAGATGTATTAACAATAACAGTTCCTCAAAATTTCATATATTGATAAGCCTTAAATTGAATATACTAGTTAAGTATTTTGAAAGTTTTTGTTTTTGGTTGGTTCAACAACCCTAAATCTCTTCATTAAGATAACTTTTTCTATACTTAATTCTTGCAAACTCCAGACGATTTTGCTTAACGCTGGGAAAAACCTCCGCAGTGAAGGAGTTGGAAATAATCTACATTAAGCTATTCAGAACAAAAGATCTTCGCCAAATTTAAGAGTGTAGTAAAGTGGTGGAAAGACAAAAGCAAATTAAAGATTGACAACAATACCCAGGGACTGCAGGATGGCCGCGACACAGCTACTGTTCGCCCATGTACTTCTGAGTAGATTGCCATGATGGCAAATGAACATGTAAGAACAGAGGGTCCACAGAACTGTGTTTATGTGGTTGGAGTCTGACCCCATCAATCCCTTTGAAAGACCCAGATTAAACAAGTAAAAGAAAGAGAAAGATAAAAGAAAGGTGTCTTGAGGTATCTGTCCAAGGAATAATTGTACCAAGTTTGAAGAAAATTAGTGAAGAAATAAGGAAATGTCGCCTTTTGAATAGTGTCTGGAAGACATGCGGAAAGAAAGAAAGTAAGAAGAAGAAGAAGAAGAAGAAGCAGAAGAAGAAGAAGAAAGAGACAGAAAAAAGCCAGAAAATAAAACTGGGCAAGTGCAGCATAGTGTGGGGACGTAAAAAAAAAAAAATGTTCGCGGGCATACCATAGCGTCTACAGCATGTGTACTGATGAGTAGGTAAAATGCTGCATTTGGACATACAGTATTAAAGGCTTCACGCCGACAACGCATTGCTACCACCAGACGATTTTATTTAGATTTAGAGACGTTTTTCGAACTGGAGGAGTTATGTTCTTCATTAATACCTTCTTCGTTACCAGAGGTCTGTCTTAAGCTGCATTAAATCGTCCGGTGTTTGGTAGAATATAATATGAAAATACGCCGTTAGATTTATTGTGAATTTTATTTCTCCAGAAGATCCATTACAAACATCATAATCATTATCCTGACCTTTTTAGCCTCCTAAGGATGGTGTGAGGCGCGGTCCGGAAACAAAGAGGAAACTGTACAGGGAACACTATCAGCAGCATGCACAGCGAAATGGACCCCAGACTCATTCTCACATCATTCAAGCTCTCAGAATCCTGGCACCTCTGCACAGGTATAACCATAACACATTTCTTCCTCTTTATGGATGAGCTTTATATCCATCTCGATAGTCCTTTTTTTTTTTTTTTCGACTGTGGGTGTAGACTTACCAGCACGATCCCTGAGTCCCAGCAGTCCTCCAACGTACATTCATTGTCTCTCAGGCTAAAAAAGGAGTGCCGAAGCCTTGTCATGTCCTCCTCGTTACATAATTCATCCAGTCACCTTGCTCTGATAGTTGCCTGGTCTCATCAACTTCTATACCTCGCATTCTTACACATTCATTTACCATATCTACTGTAGCCACCTTCTTCTTGGCATATTATTCCTCCTCCCACCTTCAAACTCACTTGCATAATTATATCCTTTCCTCGACTCTGTCGACATCCCTTCTATCTATATGGTCATGTCAGTGAAGCACACTCTCTCTCCTTTTATCCACAGACTTCTTACCCCACATGTTTCGTGTCTCACATAACTTCCTCAGCCTAACCGTTCCACTCATTTCACACATGTTCTTCAATAGCCATTACCACTGCTCTTACCCTTGATTTTTCGCTGTCATTCCATAATAATGCCTCATCCATGGGTTAATGTGGGCACTTACACTGCTTCATGCAAACCTTCAGAAGCCACCACACCCAAACCTATATTTAATACCAGTGTCTTCATAGCTCCAGACAGTTTCCTTCCCTGCGCCAGTCTGCTTTCCCCTTCCCTTGTACACACGTACAGTACATTCACCTCTTTTTTTTCATTTACTGCATAACGGTACTTAAACTTCTCACCAGTTCAAGTTCCCCGCTGCAGGGGGTCACCTTGACGTGGTGGTGGGGCTTGAAGCGTGGTTGGCTGTGCCATCTACTTTGGAGACGTGACTACCTTTGTAGGGTTCGGCATTTGTCGGCCTCGTGGACCAAGCACCCCCCTACATCACTGGTGGAGGAGGTCTGCTGGTGATGTTAGTCCCTGCCCATTTGCCACCTAGGGTGGGACTGTTACCTCCCCACGTGTTTGCCGTGCGTGGCGTCCTGTAATGCTGGGAGACGGGAGTCCTGGAGGTTGAGCGATGCTGCACGATGCGCCCTGCAGCTACCAATACACCTCTTTGGTCCCTTATTCTGGCTAGACGGGCGGCCTGGTTGGGCCCGACCAGGTCAATCGGCTGGTCATGCTTTGGCTAGGGTCAAGTGGGCACTGCAGGGCCTGGTGGCTCCTATCGTCCTGGAGTCACCCTTGTCCGGGTCCCCCATTGGCTACCTGCGTATACTCCTCTGCTACCCCTGGGGTCGTCAGTGGCTCTGTCCCTGACATATGGCCTCCCCTGTTGGACTCCATGGTGGGTGGGGGGTGGGGGAATGAAGATTATAGCAGACCATATGGCGAATATTGATAAAAATGTTGTTGACGACACGGCCTCTGTCCCAGGACATACTTCAGATTGCACCACCCTCATAGCCACTCTGGAGCCTTTTCAGGCCCGTTGTGGCTTTCCTCCTATGCCCCAGCGTTCAACTGGGACTGGGAGGAAACCACGTCGGGTTGGTTCGGCTCTTGGGTTCAGCTCAGATGACACAGAGCCTAAGTCATTTGTCAAGTATCTAGTGCTCAGATCCTCCAGAGGTGGATCTGTGTTGGATACTGACATATTTGAATTGCACCGTTCGATTATTTCAGTTTGTGGCAGAGAACCCCGAATATCATCCCAGGGTGATGCAAGCATCCTCATTGAAGTATCGTCGCCTGACGAGAGCATGCAATTGTTGAATTTGACCTCGGTTTCTGGATTAGATGTTTCATGCACTCCACACAGTACTTTCAACCAGTGTAAAGGAGTGATCTTTTCTCGTGACCTCCTTCGATACTCAGAGGCCAGGTTGTTGGAGGAAATGCAGTCGTCAGGCGTGGTGAAGGTCGAACGTGTACAGAAGAAAATTGAAGGAATTTTGACCCCAACACCGACATTGTTCCTGACATTTGGTAGGTTAATGCTACCTAAATCTGTGAAGCTGGCTTGGCTGTCACTTCCTGTGAAGCCATATGTGCCCTCCCCAAGGCGGTGTTTCCACTGTCAGGGATATGGCCATGTCAGCAAATTTTGCCGTCGTGCACAAGCTGGACTTCCTGGTGTTTGTGTCTCTTGTGGTGTATCAAGCCATACCAGTGACTGTACAGGACCCATTAAATGCTATCACTGTGGAGGTCCTCATGCTGTCTTTTCAAAAAGCTGTCCAAGATACTGCCTTGAAAAGGAGATCTTATCCATTCATGCACGTGAGAAGGTTCCCTTTCCAGAAGCAAAGAGGAGGGCCCAGACTCTCTTCTTTTGGCCTGGAGTTACTTATACTTCTTTCCTTTCTGGGGCACCTGTACGTCGTTCTGCGTCCCAGAAGTTGCCACGACCCTTTACAGTGACCACTTCCCCAACTACTGATTTGACGGATGTTGTTAACCCTGGAATTACTGATAAGTGTGTGACTGATGCTCATCCACCCACTGCTCCAACTGTCTCTGCCTCCACTTCAGTGGCTGACGGTTCGCTTACTTCTGTGGTGGTGGCAGATGTACACGCTGACGAGACTCATCCCCCTTGTCCAGTATGAATGAGGCTCCTTCTGTATCCGGCAAACATCATCGTAATTCGTCAGAGTCCTCAGAACCTGAAAGCCGGCCACCTAAGGTTTCTGTTGTCGAACCTTGTATCAACCTCTCTACTGTTCCCTCTGCCTCAGAGGCTGAGAGGTCTAGCCAAATGGAAGCTGCTGCTGGTGGTTCACCTGTAGTCAGGTACCCACCTGGGGATGGTGTTGGGCAGACCGCCGATGCGTCCGTTCTGAAAAGTACAATGTCAACCTTGCAGGGTTCTAATCCTGTCGACTCTCTTTCCACTTCTGGAGCTTCTAATGGTAGCACTGGCCGTCCCACATTACCCAAGGCGGCCTCCAAGCATCTATCCAAACCGAATGTTATTCCACCTCAAAGGAAGAGTGTTGTAAAACTTTCCTCTTCCACGTCCTCACGTTTGCCCATGGATGTTCAATATAAAGCGCGGGTTCCTGGTGCTGGACAATCTCTTACCAAGGGCCTTCCTAAGCATCATTCCAAACCCACTCGCATGTCAGGAGGTGTACAGTCCCGCACTTAATAATTTTCCCTCCACTATGGGTTCTATCATCCAGTGGAATTGTTGGGGTTTACGTGCTAACTATGAGGAACTGTGTCATCTAGTTTCTCAATTTACTCCGCTATGCATGTGTATCCAGGAGACCATGGTTGGTGATACTGCTCCTGCTGGTCCTTCTGGCTACAATGCTTTTTATTCTGATCCTGTGATGGGCCAAGGTCGTCATGGAGGTGCTGCTATCTTCCTTCGCCAGGATATTCCATATAGTCATCTGGATATTTCCAGTCCCTTGCAGGCAGTTGCTGTCCGGATGTTTTTACATCGGCAGTATACAGTTTGCAGTCTTTATCTACCTCCTAGTGCAACTGTTGAAAGGGCGGATCTGGAACGCCTTATTCATGGCCTTCCTTCTCCCTTTCTGTTACTAGGCGATATGAATGGTCACCATCCACTATGAGGAAACAGTGAGGCCAACCCTCGGGGTGTTATGCTGGCCTCTTTAGTGGAAGATGAGGAGTTAGGCATTTTAAACTCCAATATAATGACTTATTTCCATAGCCAGACAGGAACTTTTACTGCCATTGATTTGTCCTTATGTTCAGCTGATGCTCTTTTAGATTTTAACTGGGATGTGTTGCCAGACCTGTATGGCAGTGACCATTTTCCGTTACTCTTAACTGCTAGTGCAGGTGGACCTCAGCCACGTCTTCTTCGCTGGCTTCTGGATAAGGCTGACTGGCCATATTTCGGGGAATTAAGTTCCATTTCCCTTTCTGTCAATGAGTTTGGCTGTCTTACGGAGGCTGTCATATTTCAATACCGTGCTGCACTCTGCAGCCCTATTATCTATTCCAAAAACAAAGGGTCAGTTTCCTAAACGTCCGGTTCCTTGGTGGAACTCGGAGTGTAGTTCCACAGTGAGAGCCAAACGAGTCGCCTTCTCACGACTTCGTCGTCACCGTGGGGATCCTCAGTATTTGGTGGCGTATCAGAGGGCATGAGCTCATATGAGGCGGGTCTTAAAGGAGGCCAGGCGTTCGTCCTGGAAGGGTTATGTTTCCTCCATCAATTCGAGGACTTCCATCACCCAGGTGTGGAACCGGGTAAAGAAAATTTCAGGTAAATTTACTGTTCCATCCCTCCTGTTTTATCTGCACCAGGTGGAACTGTGGCTGATCCATTTGCTGTTGCAGAATTGCTTGCTGACAATTTTGCCAGTGTGTCAAAGAAGGATGCAGATACACCTTTGGCTTGCCACCGTCAGCACCTAGAATCTCGTGGTCTCAGTTTTGCCTCTGCTGGGGGAGAGCCTTACAATGTTCCATTTTCAATTTTTGAACTCCAGTCAGCTCTGTCGCAGTGCCATGATTCCTCTCCTGGTTTTGATGATATTCCTTATGCCTTTTTAAGCCACCTGTCTGATGAGTCCCTGTTGTTTTTGCTTTCACTGTTTAATAAGATCTGGTGTTCTGGGAAGTTTCCGGCTTGTTGGGGTGTTGCTGTAGTTATCCCCATCCCCAAACCAGGTAAGGACCACCAACAGGCGACGAATTATCGGCCTATTTCTTTGACGTCTATTATGTAAAGTTTTGGAAAAGATGGTCAATGTTAGGCTTGTGTGGTTTTTAGAGAGAGGTGACTTCTTATCCCCTGCCCAGTATGGTTTTTGAAAAATGCGATCTACCTCTGATGCATTACTGTCCTTGGAATCTTCTGTCTGTGAGGCTTTTTCCACTATCCAACACCAGGTCACGGTCTTCTTTGATCTGGAAAAGGCATATGACACTGCCTGGTGTCATGGTATTTTACTCTCTCTTCATGAGTTTGGTCTTCATGGGCGCTACCTGTTTTTATTCAGCAGTTTTTATCTAACCGAATTTAAGGGTGCGAATGGGAGGAGTGCTTTCTAATGCCCGAGCACTAGAAGATGGAGTACCACAGGGGAGTATCCTTAGTGTTACCCTGTTCACTGTATCCATTAACAGCGTCATCAGTGTACTTCCTG
Organism: Coenobita brevimanus; assembly: GCF_032717465.1. NCBI lineage: Eukaryota > Metazoa > Arthropoda > Malacostraca > Decapoda > Coenobitidae > Coenobita > Coenobita brevimanus. The sequence goes on along the minus strand of NC_137013.1, from coordinate 24,096,773 downwards.
ATGGTGTACGAGGATCACTGTATGTCGATGACCTCTCGATTTCCTTCACTGCGTCTAGAATGTCTCTGATAGAGAGGAAGTTGCAGCTGGCTCTCAATAGAATTTCTGACTGGGCAGAAACACGCGGTTTCCATTTTTCTTCAGCAAAGACAGTGGCTATACATTTTTGTCGTCTTCGAGGAGTCCACCCAGACCCTGACTTGTATCTCTATGGTAGAAGAATATCCTGTGTGGAAGAGACTTGGTTTCTGGGTCTTCTGTTTGATAGAAGATTAACCTGGGTTCCTCATATTCGTTCTGTTAAGGTGGCTTGTCTTAAAGCTTTGAGTCTTTTGAGGGTTTTGGCTCATACCTCTTGGGGTGCTGACCGTCAGACCCTCCTCCTCTTGCATAGGTCTCTTATTCTTCCTAAAGTTGAATATGGGTGTGAGGTCTACTCCTCTGCAACAGATGCCCGCCTCCAGTTGTTAAATTCTGTGCATCATGCTGGTGTTCGTCTGGCAACCGGGGCATTCAGATCATCCCCAACTCCAAGTTTGTTGGTAGATGCTGGTGTACTCCCCTTGGACTTGCGACGCCAGTTGCTAATGATGAGGTGTTGGTATCGTCTTCACCGCATTCCAGACTCAATTTCTGTGCCATTGTCTCACAGGATTCCCATTTGGTTACAGGGTCCGGTCTGTTATGCTAGCCCTCTCTCTCCCAAGACTGGCAATTTGTCCACATCGGATCCCAAGGGTGGGTTCTTGGCTACTTCCTCGCGTGACATTCTGTAGGTCCGATGTTGGAAAAAAGGGCTCACTTCCTCTCAGGTGTCCCTCTCTCTTTTAGAACATGCCTCCATTCATGAGGGTTCTGTCCCCGTCTATACTGACGGGTCTAAGACTGATACTGGAGTAGGATTTGGTGTTGTCTCCTCTTCCTTTACTAGGGGCGGTAGCCTTCCTGGCATTACTTCAGTGTATATGGCAGAACTGACTGCAATTTTGTATGCTCTTAAAATCATTTTTACTCTCCCCCAATCCGTTTTTGTGATTTATAGTGACTCGCGTAGTGCTTTGTCTGCACTGGAGTCTTTTAATGCATCCCATCCATTGGTTTTATCAATTTTAGAGTGGCTTTTTCTTCTTGGCCGCCGTGGCCGCCGTGTAGACTTCTGTTGGGTTCCTGCACATGTTGGTGTGGTGGGGAATGAGAGGGCAGATACTTTAGCTAAAGCTGCGTCTTCTCAACAGCCCCCAGCTGACTACCCACTTCCTGTTTCTGATGTAACACCTTACTTGCTGTATGCAATTCGTCCGTGTTGGCAGAGACACTGGGATGGTGTTTCTCACAATAAACTAAAAGAAATCTTTCAGAGAGTGGTTGTGCCAAGGGTTCTTCCCTCTATGTCTCAGCGACTGGAGGTGGCTCTTGCTAGGCTTCGCATTGGGCATTCGCGGCTTACACATGGGTTCCTCATGTGTGGTGAAACTCAACCGTACTGTGATGACTGCCTTGTTCCCCTTATTGTCTGTCACTTGCTGGTCGAGTGTCCGAGTCTGGGGGGCCTGCGTCAGAGGTTCCTTCATAGGCATGGGGGAGCAGATGGTGCCTACTGTTTATCCTCGATGCTTGGTGAGGCCTCTAACGATTTTACTGATGTTTTTAGTTTTCTTCAGGAGGCGGGCCTCCTTCCACTTTTATAAGTAATTGTTATTTTATAAATTATTCTTTTATTATTTTTAGTGTTTTATTCCTACTAACAGATAGTAACTTTATTTTGAATAGGCACTTTTTATTTTGCCGTGTCTTCTACTTTGTCATCCGGCGGCATATGACCCTGGCAGTTGCGCCGCCATATTGTAATTATTTTCAATCAATCAATCAACCAGTTCAAGTTTCTTCCATTCAGCAGCACACCACAGTAATAGTTACTTTCCCTCACATCAACTATCATTTTACTCTTATCTATATATACTTTCAAAACACTACGCTCACAGATATTCACAAAACTCGACATCATCCTCCAACGCTCATGCTCACTATCAGCAGATAACACATGTGTATAAAAATACTCCATCCTTCACAAGTTATTACCACCTCCGCCCCTCTCCCCACAACTCGAGGTTTAAGCTTCTCTCATCGCCTCATTCATATATGTTTAAAATACTCGTAGTCATGCATCGCACATCCTTATCTCACTGCAGCCCTAATATTTAACCACCTACTTACATATACTGTAATGATGTCCGTTATTTAAAAAGTATAGCGTTATACAGCATGCTTTGCTGGATTTCCACACAAGTTTGACAGAGAGGCCGTAAGTTTTATTTACTACATATATCATAGTAACACTGATGAAAAGGAGAAGAAGAGAGCCGATCTGCCGGACACTCCCTCAGTGGACACCTACAACCATCGGGACAGAGGCCATGCGGACAGATGGAGCAGTTCTTGGCCAAACGGAGGGCTGAATTCCTGCACTTGGCGGCCTGGAACTGACAGGGGTTGTTGTAGACCCGACTGTCGCTGCCACACAGGGGGCTCCTTATGTTATTATTATTATTATTATCATTATTATTATTATTACCACTTGCTTGAAGGCCGCCTTCAGCTGCCTCCGCTTGATGTCAAAAGGTCAGATATGAGTCATAACTCAGGAACCTGTGGCCTGGTTGCAGTAGAAATTATTTTAGTCTTCAACTCAGAACATTTTAACGGTACCTTGCTCTAACAAAGATTGCATTACGTTGCACCGCATTTGCTGTGTCACGGTACAAACAAACCAACAAGCATACAGAAATCAGATCATTATAATATCTATTATTATTATTATTAGTGGTAGATGGGGCGTCCATCATCCACTCATTCAGTGTAGGGATGCCTCATGGTCTCTGCACTGAGTGACAAACCGAATGGTTTCCAGTACCCAGGGAGCCTTTTACTAAGCTGGAAAGTAACCATACTGTACAACCAGAATTTTTGGCGGGGTTAAGTCCCCCAGATTTCCTTATCTAAAATCACTTAATCATGGCAGGAGTTTCAGATTGCTTCAGATGGTCCAATACATGCCCCAGGGCTCCAAGCAAATGGGCAGATTCGCATGGCCATGTGGAATGTGAGAGGTGTGAATCAGGAGAACAAGCGAGTGGTGAATGTGTTCAAGAGTGCGAGATATGCCGTCATAGCATTGTGTGAAACAAAGATGAATGGGTGTGACGTGGAGGAGTGGGAGGGTGTAGAGTGTGAGGTCGGGCATGAATGGGCAAGGAAGATGCAAGGAAGGAGTTGCTTTGTTGATGAATGAAGTGTGGCAGAGTGGAATGAGAGATTACACACATGTCAACTCAAGAGGTATGTATGCCAAGTTCAAGCCTGAGAAGGTGAAAGTGGTTGAGATTGCGCCGTGTGCATCGTGTGATGACAGGAGTGAGAGAGAGAGAATGACAGGTTTTGGGATGAGCTGGATGAATCAGAGGAAGAAAATGCCCAGGAGCTATAAAGTGATCGTAATGGGCGATATGAATGGAAGGGTAGCCATTGGTCCTGAGGATGACGTAATGAGTTGTAATGGAGTGCCAGGAGAAAATGATAATAGGAAGCGACTGAAGGATACGTGTCAGGAAAGGAGGTTGTGCATTTATAACTCTTATTTCAAACATAAAGATACACATAAATATACATGGTATAAAGGGAACGGGGATCGTGTTGAAAGAAGCCTGATTGATTACGTGCTCGTAGAGAGGTCTGTGCTGGGAATGGTTCCTGATACGAGGGCCGTGAGAGGACGATGTGGAGGTCTGTCAATCATATGATTGTGGTATGCAAGATCAAGTTGAAAGGAGTGAGGTGGACAAGGAGTGAGGTGGACAAGGAGAGAGAGGAACAGTCAGGGAGAAAGACTGAAAGTCGAGAAGCTAAGGATCAAAGAAATGGCAGATGAATACAGGACCAAAGTAGAGGAGGAGTTGGAATGAGTGAATTGGAATGAAATGGATCTGGACAGCCTGTGGAATGCATATAGGGATTGCTTAGTTAGAATGCTAATGCGGTGTGTGTTGTGGCAGGAGTAACAACAAAGAAAGGTACGGCATGGTGGGATGAAACGTTAAGAGAGAAATGGAGGAAAAGAGGAAGAAGAGTCTAGTGTGGTTACAGGACATGGGTTCATTTGAAATAAGAACTGTATACATTGAGAGCAAGAAGCAAGTAACGAGAATAGTGAAGAGGAAAAAGAAGGTAAGTGATGATCTAGGAAGTTATTCTGGAAAGAGGTGCGGAAATGTAGAAATGACAGCGGAAAGAAATGTGATTGTGTGAAGGATGTAGGTGGTAGATTATTAACCCATAGGGATGAAGTAAGGACCAGATGGAAAGAATATTTTGAAAGCTTGATGAATGGGATTAAGAGAGAGCAGAGCGGTTGCAAACATGATATGTTTTGAGGGTGTGCAGAGAAGGAATGCAATGATAGGAAACGTGACACTCGCACAGGTGAAGAATGCTGTGAAACGGCTGAAAAATGGGAAAGCAGCTGGAGTTGATGAGGTGTATGTACAGATGACATATATATATATATATATATATATATATATATATATATATATATATATATATATGGATGGGGTGATGAGGGAAGTAAAAACACGAGTAATGGAGAGGGGATGGGGTTGATAATAGATGGTGATGGATGGAATATCTCAGATTTGTTGTATGATGATGATGCAGTACTAATTACAAAAATCAGACAAGAATTTGGTCGACTAGTGCAAAGTTTTGCTGATGTCTGTGTGCGTCGTGCCTTGAGAGTAAATGTAGAAAAGAGTAAAGTGATGGTTTTTGAGAGAGAAGGTTACTGCCAATGTGATTTTACAGTGAATGGAGAGAGACTGGAATTGGTGAGAGAGTCCAAATACTTGGGTACAGTGATAGAAAAGAGAGGAAAATGTGCAAAAGAAGTGGAAAAAGCAGAGTGACACAAGGAAGGAAAGTAGCTGATGCAATGAAGGCCTTGATGAGAAATAAAGGCTTGAGTGTTGCAGCTGCACGAGGCTTACATGAAAGGGTGTTGGTGTCAACTTTAACATATGGATGTGAGACTATGGTGTGGCATGAAATGAAAAATCAAGAGTGACAGCAGTGAAGATGAGACTGCTGAGGAATGTATGTGGAGTACAGAGAGTGAATAGGATACGAAAGAATGTGATTCGTAAAAGATGTGGGGTGAGGAAGTCTGTGGATACCAGAATCGAAGAGAACATACTAAAATGCAATGGTCATGTGGAGGGAATGGACAACAAATGAGTGGTGAAAAAGGTGTATCTGAGCGAATTTGAAGGAGGGAAGAGGCGAGGTAGGCCAAGGAAAAGGTAGAGGGATAAGGTGGATGAGTGTGTAAGGAAGAGAGGTTTGGAAGTCGGTGAGGCTAGGAAACTGACAAGAGATCGCTGTGGCTGGATGAATATTGTGAGGAGAAGCTCATGATCAGGGATTTGGCACCCCTTTTTAAAGGGGCAGCGTCCGGATTGAGTCTAACGGATACAATGTTTATGTAAAGCTACAGAACGTGGTGAATGTTTTTTGGCGTATTCTGATAGAGCCAGGATTCCAGGGGGCTTGAACAGTGAGTTAATGGGAAAGCGTGGCCCAGTGTACTGGGCAAATTTGAGCTGTCTGGACGTTGCTGCTCTTCTCACCCTGGCCTAGGGTGGGAAAGAAGGTCCGGATGATGATGATGATGATGATGATGATGATGGTTATTATTATTTTTATTATTATTATTATCATTATCATGTTCATAATTATTATTATGCCCAATCTTATTTTTAGCCCATCCAGCAAGTAGGGGCCTGACTATAGGATACTGTAGTCCAGCATATAACCAGAAAGACCTTGATGGCATTACTTGGCGGAAGTTTCCAGTCGTCTCCTTGGGATCAATACAATGCAAGGCGGTCACTTCAAAGAGGGCGTGCTGACCACTCTAGACCACTAGAAGCTGTATTTATAAACTCTCTCTTAAGCTTGGTTCAGGCTGACTTGTTTCTACGCTTGTCGTCACTTATACCTCTACCAAGCAGTTCAGTTAAACTAATCCCGAATGAATAATGAAGTTATTATATATATTTAAAAACAAAACAGTCAATGGAAAAGTTAACTATAATGTAAGTCATTTTTAATGCTTAATAAACTCGGCCTCACGCACTACCCAGAGCAAGGTGGGGCTCGTGGAAAAATAACCACGAGGACAGCCAATCATTTCATGGACACTGTATTCGAGACAGATTATCACGGTTAAACCCTTCATTGCGAGTCGAGGACGTCATGTTTATATCATTCACACTGCCCTCCACACGATTTCATTTAGCTTGGGGAAGAGTTTCGAGCTGGAGAGGTTGGGTATCAAGCCTTCATCAACTCCTTATCTACAAGGCGGCCTTCCATAACAGAATATCGCTTATGGTAGAACAGCAAGAATAAAGTACAAGATATTTCAAGGAAAATTTGCACTTACTCGGTACAGCCACTATCATCACCATCACTACAAGCACCAAGAGGCTCCCTCCCACGCTGCATCATCTTCAGTCTCAGTCTGCAACACTGTAAAACAGTTTTGATACAGGTGACTCAACAAGCCTAATAATGTAATATTATCCCTGTCATGGTCGAGACAACTCTAGTTTTCCATTCCAGCAAACGCTAGATTATTTTATTCAGCTGAGAGTCAGCCATGCGTGTTTGAGAACGTTATTGCCGGCACTATTAACTCTTTCATGACTGGGACAACTCTGTCACTTTACTCCGTAGGATGATGCCTAAGTCATAGGAACCTGAAAGGGTAAAACGAAAAAAGTCGGTCTACTTTAGGATTTAAAAAAAAACATAATCAGTTTAAACTTTATGAGCTAAAGTAAATTTACAAGAGAATACTAACTTGGAGGTAAATCTCTATATATAAAAGAGCCGCGTGGTTTGTTTGTTTGTTTCTTTGTCCTTCAGTCACTCCCAAACCAAGGGCCAGAGACCCCCACACCCATATATATTCTGAATCACTGTGACCCATGGATGGTTTTAGGCGGGTCAAATTTCAGATCTGGGTCATTTGGAGGTGACCGGTGATAAGTGTTCGTTTCTCTTCCTGGTCCGGGCAACGTGCCGGGTACCCCTGCAGCCCAATTTTTTGGCGTGGAGTACTCACCTGACCTCCTTTTCAGGCATAGGCTATGTGAGGTTGACCTCCGAGGTCATTTGAGGTCACCGGTAATACACACTGGAATGCCTGGACCCAGCAGCCCAGATTTTTTGCATGGAAACTCACATGACCTCCAATTCGGACATAAGCTATGTGGAGGTTGACCCTCCGAGGTAATTTGAGGTCACCGGTCGGAGGTCATTAGAGGTCACAGATAATAGTAAACAAGTGCGCACAAATGCTGTGCATTAATCTGCAAATGCTTAAATAGAAAGTTCCTGGACCTCTTATAATCCCTCTTCAAAAGCTTAAGAGGTACATGGTCTTTCTGGAGTAGAAAGACAGACTGAACTAGAACAAATAGGATTAGAGTGTTCGCCTTATTGGCCTGGCAACGCCGGGTACCCCTGCTAGTTATTCATATGAGAAAAGCTGCACTGTATTCCTCACTGTGAGGCAGCTTGAACAGAGCTCCTATGGCTCACTTTCAGCTGAATAAAATCAGTTTGCGATAGCTGAAGGAGAACACAGCAGTTATCCCGACCATGTGAGGCGGTAACAACATTAACGCTCCCAGGTTTCCATATTACGCACTGTCAGATGGGTTCAGTTGTGTCGTATGAATTGGAAGTAGAATAACATAGAAGACGTAGCCATGAAAAGGTTTAATTAGGGGCTGAACTTAGACCATATCAAGGAAAACACTGAGACGAGCCCGTGTGAAATAAGACAACCTTGATTAAAAGTAGATATGCAGCTTCTTCCTGTACATTACAAAAATAAAAATTGTTGCATCATAAAAGAAGCTAGTCCCTATGCGTAAAAACCACATGATGGCAGTGGTAGCATATGTGAAAGTGATATCCCTGAATACACTCAGTGAGTCGTCGTCGTTGTCGTCGCCGTTGTCGTCGTCATCGTCGTCGTCGTCGTAGTAGTAGCAGTAGTACAAGTAGCAGCAGTAGTAGTAGTTGTAGTAGTAGTAGTAGTAGTAAGTTGTTGTTGTTGTTGTTGATATTGTAGTAGTGGTGGTGGTAGTAGTAGCAGCAGTAGTAGTCAGCAGTAGGAAGCCCATTCCACATCATGTACCTAAGACATCAAAGCGACATCTGGCTCCTTCCCGTATTATGTGTTCTTTATAAGACTTAGGAGGGGGCTGATTCCCCCTTAAAAATAATGGAAAATTTTACATAGTTGAAAAAAATTATATTGTGGTAGGTGGGGGCGCTCACCATCCACTCACTCAATGTAGTGCTGCTCTCGGGTGTCTGCCCTGTCCTCTCCTCCATCCTTCTTCTTCCTTCCATTTTCTTCTATCTTTCTTTCCTTCATTCTTTCCTCGTCCTTCTGCCTACGGGTGACTTTACACTCCCTCTTCTGTCTTTCTATTCCTTCATTCTTTCCTCTTCCTTCTGCCTGTGGGTGACTCTACATTGAGTGACAAAGCCAAATGGTTTTCCTGTACACCACGAAACCATTTACAACGCTGGGTGGTAACCATATAACCAAATTTTGGCGCCTGGTGGTTTAGTGGGTAATTATTAAAGGTGCAATGGTATTGAGCCGGTGAAGGTTTATGTCCAAGGGATGGTTGGGGTTTATTGCTCACGTCATGCCACTCAGGGATGAGTGAGGTTAGTCACTCTCATCTTAAATGTCAGGACCAACTGCCTAGCCCCGGGCTTCTACGCTCCTCATGGGGCAACGTAGGATTGGATGATGGATGGATGGATGGATGGAAAAAATTATTGAAGAACCAGACGAACTGCTCTGAGAAGTTTCGCTCAGTTCACATGCTCACTTTCCTCTGTTTCTGATAATTTTTAGTTTTGGGAGGGAGGCTGACCCCTCCCCCCGAATCATTAAGATGGGAGTCACTCTCCCCAAATATCATATTACGGATGAGAGTCCATTGTACAACATAAGATATTATCGCCGTATCTGCCCTTCTTTCACTATTTTCGAGAATTTTTAATTTTGTGAAGGGGACTGACCTCCCTAAAAATCATGCTTGCAAATTTGTATATAGTGGAAGACCTTAGGGGTAACCAGACGAACTCATCTGCGAAGTTTCATTTAAATCCATTAAATAGCCAGGAGGAGTTAAGGCACTGACACATGTGCTGACACAGAACTGTCTCGAGCAATGGTATCGGGCGAGTTGCCGAAAAAGATACCATCTTGCTTTGCAGAACTGATTAAACAAGTGATGCTAGGCACACAACCTCGCCCGACAGCAGTTATTCTATTGTTGAAAGCAATACTGACTCGTTTCTGCCATTTAGTGTCAGTACACAATTAACCCATTTGCGCCCAGCGTCCCAAATATGGGACTGAACTGGGCATTTTCAATAGTTAATAAAGGAGGGAACCCCGGAGAAAAGACCTTTGAGCTTCACGACCATGAGCCAATAGGCATTGGGCAGCACGCTTAGTACTCTTCCAGCAAAATCCTTCTCACAGGAACCCTGCGAGTTAATGGATTATAGTCTAAGGTAATGACGCAGATGTTTTCAAGCGTTTCCCTCTGAAAAATCCGTGATCTTGCATTCGACCTTTCAAGGTCACTCAAGGTCAAAGGTCATGGTGCCAAATGAAAGCCCATATGAGAGATCCTATCTCCCAGTAGAAGTAAATATCTCTGTCTTCAACGAGTTTAGAGTTATAGCCCCTGATTATCCGTGACCTTGAGCTTAACCTTTCAAGGCCACTTATGGTCAAAGGTCAAGGTACCAATTAAAAACCCATATGGGATTTCCTAAATGTTGATAACAGTAAAAATATCTTTATCTTCAACGAGTTTCGGGTTATAGCCTCCTGAATATCCGCGGACCTTGAGTTTGACCTTTCATGGTCAAGCAAGGTTAAATGTCTTGGTGCCAAATGAAAGCCCATATTACGAGTTCCTGTGTGTTCATAACAGTAAATATCCCTGTCTTCAACCGTTTTCAAATTATAGCCCTCTGAATATCCGTGACCTTGAGCTTGACCTTTCAGGGTCGCTCTTTACCTCCAAAATTTAATCAATTTCTTTGGGGACCAGTGCCCACGTATCCTGAAAGTTTCATGTGATTTAATTTTGCCGTTTTTCCGTAATATTGCTAACAAAGAAACAAACAAACAAACTCGACCCCAAACAATACCTCGCTGGACTCCGTCCGTGCTAGGTAAACATATGCTGGACAACGACATCTGTAGCTGTGTTACCTGTTCAGCTGTGAAGGGCGGACTGGTGCTTGCCTCACCTGGGGAAGCACCACAGCGGCCCACTGGCGTCAGGTAAAGGGCGTGTACAGTAGTAGTGGCAAGATGTACAGCTGGGCACAAATATTCACTTAATACCTCATACTTCTTACTTTCCTCTTCTGACTAACTTTTTTTCAGTTGGGAGGAGTGTGTGGTATGATCTTTTGCCCATACCTGACTGTGTCCAGGAAATTATATTTTGCGTATGTACCTTATTCTTTTTTAATGGAAGGACCAATATGGTCTTCTGTACTAGACGTGCTTCCCAACCTGAATAAAATAATGTGGTGGCAGCATAAGAAGAGTGAAAAATAAGTCAACGGATTGACAGAGTTAAATATTAAGACTAAACTAATACGTACTTGTCTCAAAAAAGTAATTATTTTAGTCAGTAGACCTTATTATCAAACTGAAATGCACACATTGTAAAAAGGAATTAAGGTTATGTTAGTAGTTACAGTCTACATAACTGATAATGGAGTTCACACATCGGAAATGAATACGTTTGTTGTTTTGTTGTTTCCTCGATACCAGCGAAATGAACAACGTTTTCATAGGACTGCAACATTATGTGTAGTATAATGTGTGGGCGAGCTCAAGTGTGTGTGTGTGTGTGTGTGTGTGTGTGTGTGTGTGTGTGTGTGTGTGTGTGTGTGTGTGTGTGTGTGTGTGTGAGGATTTGATACAGATTGGTATGTTAGAAGTTCCCAGAGCTTGGATTTTCTCGGCACAGAGGCCGGTGGTGCGGTGTAACCTTTCCAGGAGGACTTAATGTTAGTGAACAGATCTGGACTGATGGTCGGGATGTTCGATGTTAAAGCAAGTTTTTTCTCCTCTTCCAGGTGTTGTAACGTGAGGTGACGGGTGGGGTGAGTGTGGGAGGGGTGGGTATGGAGGTTAGGTTGTCCGGTCATACTCTAGGAAAACTTTCTTTTGATGAAAATACAATTGGGGGCTGTATTTATAAATCCCTCCTAAGGATAAGTTGTTGATAAAATTGCATGCATATATGCTTTTATCTTAACTCACACACCTAGCAAGCATCTGACAGTCAAACTGGAATGAATCTTGAAGTAATAAAATGCGAATGTCAAACAATGTGTGATATCATCTTCCTGTTATAGACACGTGTTTATCTTGTACACGGCTTTTAATCCTTACGAAGTACTTGGGTGAGCTAGAGAAACAACTCATTGTATTCACATGAGTTTAGGCGGCTTTTTAACACGTCGTATTTAGCGTTTTACCTTGTATTTTACAAATTCTTCCTTAGTGATATACTTTGTGCGTCACATCTTGACATTGCACCGATTTCCTTTTGTATATTACACTTCATATTCCTTTAGTGATATGTTTTGTCTATGACACCCCACTTCTTTAGGTGTCTTGCTTTGTATGATGCCCCTTAACCATTTCGTTGTACTTAATACACTGTTTCTGTTAACA
>NC_137013.1:24014340-24084807 GCF_032717465.1 Coenobita brevimanus | reverse complement strand
TATTATTATTTACTGTGTCCATTTTACACGTAGAGGTACAGTTACACTACAACTGTCACACCTACACCATGTATTACATACACAACGCTACACAACAATTAGTTGTCAGTGTAAATGTAGCGAACTTTCGCTCAGTTTGACCTGAGTACAGGATTTTCACCGTCGTCACGGAGTTTTTCCCTCAAGCTTGCTTCTATTAACGTAAATACGAGTTTTTTTTTTTTTCGCTCACTGGCGAGTGCGACTTTCTCCAGTAGCAGAATAGCACACACACCACAGTGTGAATCTTGTGTGAATGACTTAGGATCTGCACATATATATATATATATATATATATATATATCCACAAATTTTTTCCCATAAGGAAAAAATGTAATTTTGTAGGGATGTAATGTCACGAATCAAATTCGCGACATTTCCCTTTTGTAAAAAACACGAACTATTAGTGGAAAACTCACTGTGTATCGCTCAGTTAACCGTTTCTCTCTCCACTTCGGTGGTATACTTTTCAAAACATTCGTCACTCTTTCAAAAGTGACCGATTTAATGCACGTCACTAAGTGCTGTACTGAGCGATACTATTGTTTCTTTATTGTTCGCCCCTGCTTGCCTCGACCGTTAGAAAAACGCGGCCTAGTGCTCCTCGCTTTTGTTTCCCACAACTTATTGAGTCGAGTGTTTGCTGTGACGGAGAGAGGTCCTGGTGCTCCAGAAGCTTTTGAGAGTAGAGAGAGGTCAGCTCAGTACCCAGACTCCGCTTGACATGCAGTTTCTCCAAGCTTCCACCCCTTAGCTCTCCAGCTTTGGGTGATACACCGCATTCATCGACCAGTATTTCATTTTTGTATTTTTCCTAGTCTTAAAGAGTTTAGTTAAGGTGTTTTTCCTAGGCGTAAGGATTTTAGCTCTTGTGTGAGTGAGAGTGAGTGCGATCTCATTAAATTTGATTTTGAAATGTAACGTTAAATTTATTTTTGTAATCAATAAATTTAACAGTTCTTTTTCTTGAGCTTAATGTAAACTTGTTTCATTTCTCCACAATTAAGCTTATTTTCCATATAGCTCCTAGCTTGCATAAACGTTTGCTATTCATAACTGGTACTTAGGCCATTCTTGTATTAAACTTAAAATCCGTTGTGCCTCCGTAGGAGTTAAGCACCAGCAAGAACCTGATACTAGTTATTAGTATTAGTTATTTATTGTCAGGGGTGAAGTAACTTTCTCCAGAGGCTAACAGTAACAGCAATTGAGTAATTAGTCTCTGCTGTGTACTGTTGAGAAAGTTTTATAAATTTCCCTCGTTCTTAGAGAATCGTGCGAAGCAGGCCAGCCGTAAAGTAATCGTTGCTTGATTTAGGAAGACAATCATTGTCCCTGCTCTGCAATATTATTGAACATTATTATCAATTAAATAATATTTAGCATTTATTTTAAAAACCCCGTGATACATTTTAAAAACCCCGTGACAGAACCAAACCCAATTGATGATGAGGACCGAAGCCACCGAACCCACATAGAACTCCTGAAGCCAGTCTCAGCTGAATAATCTTCCCATTGCATGACCCCCTGTGGCAGGGGGGACACAGCCTGGCCGCACTATGGGGTGGTACTACTATACTCTGCGGCCAGAGTTGTGTTAGGAAGAATACTGCCACCGTATTCCCTGTGTGTCGTAAAAGGCGACTAAAAATGGGCGGGGTGAAGGGACTAGGGACCCCCTCCTCTGTTTTTTTAGTTCCTAAAAAGAGCTCAGGCCAGAGAGAAAGGGATGGGGGATGGAGTTATCCCCGTACCATGAAGATTGGGTCTATGAATGTGTGTGGATGTAGTACGATTGAGGCTAAAAAGGGAGGAGATTGGGAGAATTTTTGTGAGAAAGAAAGATTGGATGTGTTAGCTTTGAGTGAAACGAAGATGAAAGGGAAGGGGGAATCTATGTTTGGAAGTGTGAGAATGGAAGATTGTCAGGGTGTTGATAGAGAAGAAAGGGCAAGAGAAAGGTGTGGCCTTGTGGAAGTGAGTCCCGGAAGTACAGCAATGTGTGATTGAATGGAAGGAGGTGTCATCGAGACTGGATGTGGGTGAAAGCGAAAAATTTGAACGTGAGTTGTGGGTGTTTGTGAGTGCATATGGGCCTGGTAGTGAAAGGGATGAACAAGAGAGGGAGTCTTTCTTGGAATGATGTTGATGAGTGTCTGCAGAGTTTTGAGGCGAATGTGAATGTGTGGTAATGATGGGAGATCTGAATGCTAAGAGTGGGAAATGTAGCAGTTGAAGGTGTAGTTGGTATGTAAGTGGATGTGCCTGGAAGAAATAAAAATGGGGAAAACAAATGATAGCGATGTGTGTTGAGCGAGTAGATGGTGATTGGGAATCCGCTGTTTGAGAAGAAAGATATTTATAAGTATACATGGGTGAGAGCAGGAGGGTGGAAGGGTTGTTACATAGAGCTTTTGATGGACTATGTGGTTGTGTCTAGGGAATGTAATAGGGAAGATTGTTGGATGTGAGAGTTCTGAGACGGGAGGGTGGAGGTATGTCTGACCACTACCTGGTGGAGGAGAAGAGTTAAGAGTAGGTAAGTAGATGGGTACTTGAGAGCTAGGAGGGTTAGGTGTGGCAGGGGGAGGTTTTCATAGAGAGTGAGTTGGATAAAAGAGAGAAAAAAAGATAGAGTATCTGGAGGAAATTGAAAGATGAGTGGAACGCAGTGAAAGATCGGGAAAAATGGCAATGTGTGGAGGAGGAATGGCAGTTGTTTAAGAGTGCTGTGGTGGGGCATGCAGAAGAGGTGTGTGGTGTGAGACGTGTGGGTGGTGGTGGTGTAAGAAAGGAAGTGAATGGTGGTGCAAGGAAGTAAAGTATGGCTGTGGCTGAGAAGAGACGTGCATATGAAGTGTGGCTGCAGAGGAAGGATGAGATGTCATATGAAAGGTATAAGGAAAAGGAAAAGGAATAGAGTGAGAAGTGGCTGTGCGTGATGCTAAAGTGGCAGCAGATGAGAGAGGTGGGGTAGGTATGACAGTGAAAATTTTCAACAGAATAAGAAAATGTTTTGGAAGGAGGTGAAAACGGTGCGAAAGGGAGAGTCTGGGAAGGGAGAACGAGTAAAATCAGAGGATGGAAGGATGTTAATTGAAAAGGATGCAGTAAGGAAGAGATGGGCAGAGTATTTTGAAAGATTGTTAAATGTAGAGGAGGAAAGGGTGGCTGAGATTGTGGCGGATGGAAGGGTGTAAGGAATAAATGTGTTGGGAGAGTTAAATGATTCTTTGATCACGAAGGAGGAAGTGGAGAAGGCAGTAAAGGAGATGAAAACAGGGAAAGCTGCAGGTATGGATAGGTGTGCTGTGGAATGCCTGAAGGGTGGTGGAGTGACTATTGTTGACTGGTTAGTAAGATTGTTGAATGTGTGCTTTGAGAAAGGTATGGTGCCAATTGACTGGGCAAGTGCTTGTGTGGTCCCGCTGTATAAAGGCAGGGGTGATAAGTATGAATGTACTAGCTTTAGGGGTATAAGTCTGTTGAGTGTTGTAGGTAAGGTGTATGGTAGAGTGTTAATTATGAGAGTTAGAGAGGGTACAGAGGGAGTGATTGGTGATGAGCAGTGTGGCTTTAGGAGAGGGAGGGGATGCGTTGATCAGGTGTTTGTTGTGAGACAAGTGTGTGAAAAGTATTTAGCGAAAGGCAAGGATGTGTTTTGGGCATTTATGGATTTAGAGAAAGCGTATGATAGAATTGATAGGGAGGCTTTGTGGACTGTTTTAAGATTGTATGGACTTGATGGTAGGTTACTAAAAGGGGTGAAAAGTTTTTATGTAAATAGTAGAGCGTGTGTAAGAGTGGGAAATGCTGTGAGTGATTGGTTTCCCGTGAGAGTGGGGCTGCGACAGGGATGTGTGATGTCGCCTTGGTTGTTTAATATTTACATGGATGGTGACGTAAGGGAGGTGAATGCAAGAGTTTTAGGTGGAGGTCTGAGTCTGGTGAATGTTGATGGTGGAGAGTGGAATGTGAAGCAGCTGCTGTTTGCAGATGATACTGCACTGGTGACTGATTCAGAGGAGAGATTGAGACAGTTGGTAGAGGAGTTTGGAAGGGTGTGTGAAAGGAGGAAATTGAAAGTAAATGAGAATAAGAGTAAAGTGATGAAGTGTACGAGGTTGATAGATGGTAGGGGGATGAATATAGTTTTGAATGGTGCGTTGCTTGAGGAGGTAGATTGTTCTAAATATCTAGGGTCACATGTTGCTGTGGATTGAAGAATAGATGCAGAAGTGAAGTTTAGAATAAATGAAGTAGGAAAGGTGCTGGGAGGAATGAAAAAAGTGTATAAATGTCGTTTGCTTAGAATGGATGTAAAGAGAAGGCTGTATGAGGGTGTTGTGGTACCGACTGCGTCATATGGGGCTGAAACATGGATTATGGGTGTAGCAGAGAGGAAAAGTTTGAATGTAATGGAGATGAGGTGTCTGAGGAGTATGTGTGGAGTGACGTGTATGGATCGTGTGCGAAATGATGAAGTGCGAAGGAGAACTGGAGTTGTTCGGGAGATGGCTGGTAGAGTTGAGCAGAGGGTGTTGCGATGGTTTGGGCATATGGAGAGAATGGATAATGAGCGATTGGTGAAAAAGATAACTAGATCTAATGTGAGAGGTGTAAGGCTGAGAGGAAGACCACGAATAGGATGGATGGACAGTGTGAAGAGAGCTTTGGATGCGAGAGGGATGTCTGTTGAGCAAGGAAGAGTGGCTGTGCGTGACAGGAATAAATGGAGAGAAATTGTGAATGAATAAGTGATGACGCAGCCCTGAGGGATATTCTTCCGCATTTGGTCTGATCAGCTAGTCAGGTCTGGTGCGGGTAAGGGGATGGGTCTGTTATGATGTGGCAGGGGTAAACCAGTTCTGCTGTCGGGCCCTGCTGCGGATGTCACTGATTGCATTGCGCAGTTGACCCTTGTGCGATGTGGTGCAGTGAGGATCTGTCCATTCTTCCCTTTGGTGCTAAGATGCGAATGAATGTGTTTGAATGGATGAGTAAATGGGGAGTGTGTCGTCCTGTCTCGGCTACCTCCCTTTCCTTGGGGGAAGCAACCTAGGTATATAGATAGATAGCATAGGTTCAGTGGAGGAAAAAAGGCGTGGCTACTGGGATGTATCAAGTGTGGCTAGAGGTGTTAGAAGACTTTTTCTCTCTCGACTCCAGTCCCATCTAAGTCCTTCTCTTAGTTTAGAGTGAGAAGTACTGTACTCCAAGACACTGAGTCGTGAGTTAAGATTTTGTATTAACTTGTACGAGTATATGGGAACCTATAGTACAGTAACGTAATTGTTCCCATTTAGTATCCTATTAGCTGAAGTGTCCGACTGACTTGTTCTAGTAGGTTTGTAAGTGATCCTAATTAAGTTAGAAGTTTCTTACTGTGCACTTGTTTATTACATAAAAGATTCTAATTTTCTGACGTGCTGTGTAGGGGTTTTATAAGTATAGTCAGCCCATGATTTGATCCTCAAGTCAGAAGTCTCCCTGCACCGTCCATAACATAAGCCACTCCTTTTAAACGTTTCTCAGGTGGTTGGCATATGAAGGATTGTAAAGTTACAAATGGCAACAAGTGCAGTAACGTGACAACAATCTGAGGGGATATATGGGGTAAGCTGGTGCATCTCAGGAGGCCTACGTGGCCGTTACATCATTCTCCCTGTCGCAGTGCTTGTGTCATGTTCACGCAGATTTTTCTGAACGGTTTGATCACCCACTGTAGCAATGGACCTAAGCGCATCGTTTCGCCGTATACCATCAGCCAGATATACCGGTACTCTCTATGTAAGGCTGGCTATGGTACAAAGGTTACTGTGGAAGAGATAGGAGTTGCACAGACAACTGCTGAACGATGTTGCCGGAACTATAGACCAGTGGTTGTAAAGCTATGAGTCGCGAGAGGAATTTCGATGGGTCGCAGAGACGTTAAATAGAAGCTTTCATTGTATTTTACGTACTTTTTTGAAATTATAATTGGAGTATCACTGCTAAACTATTAACATACAGTGTTCATCATAATTACACTAGACTGTTGTTGTTTAGTAACCCCGATTTGACTGGCCAGTCAGACCCATCAACCGCAGGTAAGCAGCCGCTCCTGCAGGGCCATCCTGTGCAATGAATGGATGTTCCCTCGCTGTAGACGGACTCGCCACAGTGGGGGACGGGGAAGAGTGTAGAGGTTTGGTTCTCATAGGGACGCTGCAGTTGTGTCTCTACCCAGTTAACAGGGGCACCACAGCAGGCTCCAAATCATCCCGTTATGCAGTTATGTGGTTACCACCCAGCGTTGTAAAGGGTTCCCTGGGTTACAGGAAGCCATTAGATTTCCCATTCACTGTACCTGAAGTGCAAAGAAGAGTAATAAAACGTGACAGGAGATGTGCTGGGAATAGGAAGGGAGGATGGAAGATGCAGAAAAGAATGATAAAGGTGAGGGAAGAAGTAGGCAGCACCACATCAAGTGAGTGGATGATGGCTGCTACCACCTAGCACCATGCTAGGCTGTATACCGGTTAATGTACGCGCTTAACGTTATTACAGCTGTCATTTATAAGTTGGCCGACATAATAGTTTTACAAAAGTAACGACCCCTGAGCTTTTCTCTCCCCCTCTCCCCGATCCTCATCTCAGGATATCACATGTTCAGTATTTTCTTTTTCTTTTTGTCAAGCTTTGTTTGTACACATGACATGGCTGGCCATCTCTCAATACCGTAATGCATAATTAAGCCACAGGAAAATCTTGCATTTGTCCATCTAGCCTGGCTTAGCTTGATGCTTGAGAGCATTTAATATCTAATTATCAGTATCTATGCTTTGAAGTGTTATGTCTGATATTAAAATATTTAAAATTTTGGTATCGATCCGGATAAAAGTTGCACCTGCCCGCAGTATTGCAGTTTAGCATGAAACATGACTCAGCAGTAACAGTAATGGTAATTGTTCAGAATAACACCCAACTAACGATCACAGAAAAGAATATGCTCATACTGAATCTAAAGCAACTGTTATTCCAGGCATTTTCTCTACTAGAAGCATCCATTTCAAATGCCTTTTTTTTTCTTAGCCAATAAGAATGGGGGGGGGGAGATTATCCAGCTTGTCTCTGTCTCTTATTGCCTCTACGGAATAAACTAACCTAATCTAACCTGAGTAACCTAACTTACTTTTAACACGAATGCGATAACAGACAGAGCAGGACAACGTTCTCTCCCATTCCTATCTACTAAGTACTAAACAGTGTATCTGCAACGATATGTATAAAGAGAACTCGCTTAAACCCGCATCAATTAATGGATGAACATATCAGTTCCACTCTCAGGTAGTTGTGCGAAACTTTGAAATAATGCCAAGTTAATAAGCAGGTGTGTGTGTGTGTGTGTGTGTGTAATTCACCGGGTCGGTCAGGATCACTTGATGGTCGTGATCGTCAGCGTTTACCCTCCCGGAAGGGAGCTGAGAGCTCATATAGTCCGATCTAAGGGCAAGGCTGTGACCTTCACACACGCACACACCCGTCTCCTTGCTCAAGGGGGAAAGTAACCACCCACTTCGTCAGTGAAACTTTTCGCAACCTGAGCGAGGCGCGAACTCCCGTCTACCAGATGGCAAGCGAGAACGCTACCACTGAGTCAGTGAGCGGTGTGTGTGTGTGTGTGTGTGTGTGTGTGTGTGTGTGTGTGCGATCTTAAGAAGGTTGGGGGCTACAAGCCTTTACCAACACTTTGGGTGGGTCGAGGACCAAAACGTTTAAGAACCATATCGTAGACGGTCAGACGCCTACACACTTGCCAAGGAGTAGGCGACCACGAAAGTGTAATCCAAACACATTACAGTTGCTAAAGTGACAGCTGAATGTTAAACCAACAGGAGCAGCACGTGAATTAACGGAAGCCAATACTGCATTAGTGGGTGATGTGTCCGTTACAACTGGGTGGTATTGTGTGCCACATGATACTGGCTTACCTTCAGGATCATCTGATAAAAAGCCTTTCTTAACTGTGCGTCACAAAGCCAGATGGTTTCATTTTGCCAAGGAACATAAAGACTTGCCTTTGGAGGATAATTCTAAACCCCACTGACCCCCACGATCCCCTGGACGTACGACTTGTCAAAAATTTACTTTAACAAAAAAGAATTAACACAATGAGGTTCATCTGGAAAAGTGAGAGAGAGAGAAAGAGAGAGAGAGAGAGAGAGAGAGAGAGAGAGAGAGAGAGAGACAGACAGACAGACAGACAGACAGAGACAGAGACAGAGAGAGAGTATGCGAAAATCACAATTATATAGATATCTGAAAGAGACTTGCATAAGCAACGTCTTCCCTTTCACAAGGTTGCGGGTCTATGACGATATTTTTATGCCAAAGGCAAGGTGTCTCCACTGCATACAAAAAAAAAAAAAAAGAAATAAAAGCTTCATCTACATAATAAAATAATATATGTGTGGAAACATCACAAAGCGATAGCAGATTAAACGAAATCCAAAAAATGGTTACGAGGAGAAGGCTTCCACTTTGGAAGTGAAAAACTGGCGAGAAAACCGTATTGAATCCATTACAGCCTTGCCCGCCTCTCTTTATTGATGAATTTCTAAAAATATGATCATTCACAATCAGTTGAGATGATATTCAGACATGAAAACTTCAAGAAACATAAAAAGAGATATAACACTGTGAAAGATAAAGCGACCGATAACGTGGGAAATCTCCCAACGAGCGATGCAATAAAACGGTATTTAAAAAATAATTAAAATCCAAAACATTTTTGACAGCTACACAATACGACTGGTGTTGTACAGTTGGCTCTATTAAAAAGTGGACCAGCAATGGTGAGGGGTATTAAGGCCGTCCCTGTCTTACTGGACTACGAGTTACTGTCTAGACGGGCCTAACACTTAAACCAGCATCGATCTGGTTCACAGTAGTCACTAGTAGTATACCAATATTAACTCTGTAGTGATCCTCACCAGAATATACCAGTATTACTGTTAGTGCATGGGTCTGGTGGTGTAGGCTATAATGACAACTATTACATCGCCTATACTGCATAATGTCTCAGGTGATTCGAAACGCTCCGACGTTTTACTCTGGGTCCTTCGCACGACTGAATGTGTAAATAAACAGCTTTCGGGAAAGACCAAGTCATTAAATGAATAATATTTCGTTGTATTATTGAAATCCTTCTGCACTGGGGCAACCGAGCCTGTAAATTAAGATACCTTAGGAGAATATCACTGTATCTTCAGGTATTAAAGTGAGTCCACCAACACACAACTGTGATCATATCCATATAACACTACGTCACACCGGGATGGACTAATATTTTCATATGGTACTAATGGAATTTTATAAAATTTTGGCTGGGAGAAACCTGCAGTCATACAGCTATTTATGTAGACATAAACACTCCACCACAACCTCTGTCCATCCCGCTTTCTATAGACATACCGATGCATATTACTTTATCTTTTATGCAAGGAAGAAGGAACCAAAGGCCAGGAAGGCGCAAACCGTTCCCTCCAAGAAAATACAAAAACAATACAAGAGAGCAAAATTTAAGATCCGTTCATTTCGAGATGCTTGGACACACTCCGTTTGAAGGACTGGAGACCATAGGAAGTAGGAAATACAGACAGAGGGAGACAGTCCCAGAGTTGACCTTGTTGCATACATGAAGGACTGCGAGTAACGGTTAAGTTGAAATAGGGTGTTGGACAGAAAAGGGATAAGACTTTGTTACTAGAGGGTGCTACGCGCCCATCGTGGTGGTGGAGGGATGCAAGCAAACAGTCCAGAGGAACAATGACCACTGAAGTAGCAATAGAAGAGGCGATGGCTCAGTCAGTAGGGAGGTGGCCTGGAGTCCTAACTGTCCCCGGTTCAAATCCCTGCTGGGGCAAGGAACAGCTTATGGATTTAAATTTCATAAAAAGAAGATTTCACTGATCTACCAAAAGAACCGCCGTCATGTCATAAAAACATCCCCTCTAGTATCAATACACCAGTCCTGTATGAGAAAGCCCTAGCACGTACTCAATATGGGCGTTGGGTGTTAGCGCAGAAGCGGTGACATTCGGAGATGTAGGAGGACTACTGGGCCTTGGGGATATACCCTAGGTTTAGGTCCTGAAGCCTTTCCCCAGAGTCAGACACATAAAAGAAAAAAAAAAAACAGTCCGGAGAAGAGACAGATGTTGAAGGGAGCCAGTAGAAGGAGGAGAGTTAATGAGATGAAAGACCTTTGACTCCACCTCGTTGAGAAGAGCTGCATGTGGGGAGCTTCCCCTCACATGAGAGATGTACTCTACACAGGGGAAAATAAAACTCGTGTATAAAGTCTATAACTGTGCAAGAGAAAAGAACACCAAATCTCTTGGAAGCAAATTTTACAATGGATGTAATGTGATCTTTCCAAGATAAATTCCGAGAGAATGAAACCCCAAGCATGTTTAAGGATGATGCAGAATTGAGCTGGATATTATTAAACATTAGTTGGTACTCCTGTGGAAGATTTTGTAGGGTTGATAGGTGTAAAAACTGAGTTTTTGACGCTTTAAAAACAACAAGATTACTTTACCCCTGTCAGAGATATAAGCCAAGCCAGCAATTTGGTGTGCCATAGCCTCATTCTTTGTTTGTCGAAGTAACTGCTGCGATGCAAGCTGTGGAAAGTGAATTGAATGATGAAGAGTGGAGTAATCAGCAAATGAGTGGATATGGTTAGATATACAGCTTAGAAGGTCATTGATGAATAAAAGGAGGACAGTTGGTAACAGGACAGAGCCCTGAGGAACACCACTGTTGATAGATCTAGGAGAAGAACGGTGGCTGTCTACAACAGCAGCCACAGAACAACCAGGAAGGAAACTAGAGATAAAGGCACAGACAGAAGCACAGAAACCGTAAGTGGAGAGTTTAGAAATTAAAGATTTATCCTGTACTCAATCGAAAGCCTTTGAAATGTCAAGTGCAATGGCAAAGCTTTCGCCAAAGTCCCGAAAGGAGGATTACCAGGAGTCTGAAAGGTTGGTGAGAACAATGTTCAGAGAATACCAGGTCAGTTCACGCGCATGTGGGCGGGACCGTGATGACGTCAGTTGGCCTGATTACAGCTGGCCTGCGCCTCCTCCCTCCCTCTCCATTTTTCCCTCAAGTCTTTCTCTTTTATTATTTTTCTAAGTCTGTCCTCTCCATCTTCTTCATCTTCTTTCCCCATCCCATTGTTCCCTTCCATACCTCATTTCCCAACAATTCCCTGTCTCCCTTTCCTTATCCTTATCCACTCTTCCTTCATTCTCTTCTCTCCTCCTTCATGTATTTCCTTCCCTTACTCTGTTCTTCCCTTCCTTCTGTTTCCTTCCTTTCTCACTTAGTTTCATTCTGTGTGTGTGTGTGTGTGTGTGTGTGTGATGTCTCCATTTCTTTTTCCTTCATTCCTCCTTTTCTTTCCCCTCCTCCTTTCACACTTACTCATTCTCCAAAAATAAGCCACAGCCTTGTTCTTTACTATAGTCGCGGCACGCCACTCTGAGGTTGTTATTATCGTGTCCTGGCAACCTGCCATTTAAAAGTGCGTATGATTTCGTGTATAATATGAGACTCATGTGGTTCGTGTATTATATGTTGGTGTATAATAACAAAATTCGTGTATAATACATTCGTGCATAAAAATATTATTCGTGTAATATGATACGAAATCGGACGCACTTTTGAATGGTAGGTTGCCAGGGTACGATAATGACAACCTCAGAGTCGTGCACCGCTACTATAGATATATATGCATGTATAAGTGTATATGTATACACACACACACACATACACACACACGCACACACACACACACACACACATATATATATATATATATATATATATACATAGTATATCATTATATTATTCATAAATATGCTTTCCTGTATTTATCCCCATAGCTTAGACATAAATTTTTTTTTTAATCAACATTCTTAAGCTATAGTAGGCATATTAATAAATATGCTTTCCTCCATTTATCCCCAGCTTAGGCATGCTATTATTTTTAATCAAATTCTTAAGCTACAGTTCGCTTATTAATATATATGATTTCCTGGATTTATCCCCATTGCTTAGGCATACAATTTATTTTAATCAAAATTCTTAAGCTGTTGTTATGATTATAACAACAAAAATCTTGCTTTTAAATATTACTGAAACAAATGTCAGATAAAGCTGTACTGTACACATGTATACACTTACCTCTTGATGTGGGAAGGCACAAAATTGGTACTGCATCCTCCGCTAATTTTCGGATCTTTACAGGAACTGGGATGCTCAGGAGTTCATATTTTAGATTTCTTTTTAATCAACTAGCTTCAAAATGCAAACTACATATCCTTGCGTTTTGGGGATTGAAACGGTCTTTTCTCCGACATAGATTAATCCACTTCTTTCTAATTTCATCTTGAGGAAATCTGTGTAGAGAATAGTCTCCTTTGTGTGAATACGAAGAGTTGGAATCATAAACTGCACAATAATCTGGCATTTTCTCGACCTAGAGCACGACTCGATCAGTGTGGTGGCCTGGGTCAAACTGAGACAGCAGGCCTAGTGACGTCATGCGCTGCTAGGGACCCGTTTTCGTCCCTTCGTGGACTGACCTGGTATTCTCTGGACATTGAGTGAGAAGATCGCCAGTGCAGCGTCCCTGATGGAACCCATACTGATCATCCGAAAGAAGACTGTAATAGGAAAGATGCTTTACAGTTTTGTTAAGAATAGACTTGAAAACTTTTGAGACACAGGATATTAAAGCAATTGGGTGATAGTTAGAGGGATGGGAATGGTCACGCTTCATTAGTACTGGCTGAATGAGAGCAAACTTCTAGCAAGAAGGAAGCGTACAAGTTGACGGACAAAGGTGAAGGAGTTCACCTCGGCAGGGTGTAAGCACAGAAGTGCAGTTCTTGAGGGCAACAGGAGGGACCCCATCAGGCCCATGTGCCTTGTTGCTATTGAGGCCAGTGATGGCAGAAAATACATCAGTTGAAGAAATTTTAATGTCAGCTATGAGGAAGTCAGAGGGGGGAAGTGATGGAGGAAGAGTACCGGAATCGTTTAAGTCTGAGTTAAGAGTTCTGCTTTATCAGTAGAAGAAATAACTACAGAGCCATTAAAGTTGAAAAGAGGAGGAAAGAATGATGAGGTAAAGTTGTTAGAAAGTTTTTTTGGCAAGGTGCCAGAAGGAGTGGGAAGAATTCGAGTTGGAAAGTTCAGACCATTTAGTACAAATGAAATTACTTTTTAGCAGAGCGAAGAACCAGAGATACCTGTAGATATGGACTGGTAATGAGCGGTCTCGGGGTCTGAAACTTGCGTCCATTAATTAAATATGTCATCATGAAAGCAACTGTGTCTCTGATTCACAGTAACACACCCACTCATTCACAGTTTCAAAGACACACACCCCTAAGCTACTTTTTCAACAAGCCATCCATATCCCCGCCATACAGATGCATTAAATGTAAATTCCCGCCCAGGTGAGGAGCACTGCGCGTGAGATAAGCTGATTGTGCACCAGAAAACATACTTTCCTCTTTAGGCAGGTGACTGTTTTTGTCATATTCTGAGAGAAATCATGTTAATTCAACACACACACTGTAGTTGTATGGTTAAGTGGATATTATTACTTCTTGCTTTCCGGAATAATGCCTAAACAGTGCGCTGCATTCAACTGTCGTGGAAACTGTAAAGGGGGGCCATACAGTCCTGTGGTGTGCTTCCCTGCCGACGAACAAAAGCGTCAAGCATAGACCAGAGTGATGCCAACCATTCCAGAGAGTTTGGAAGACAGGTTAGAAATCTGGATTTGTGCATCACACATTGACTGCGACTGGGTCACAGTCTGGGGAGGAAAACGTCCAGCTGGACCTCCTACAGTGATTAAAGGTTTCCCTGATTTCTGTATAAAGGAGAATGGTAGAGAATTGACAAGGTTCACGATAGACACTAATGGGAGGGTAGTTACTAAATTTATTCATTTTAGAGAGGCACATTCTTCTCTTGGATTTTTGCAGCTGGTGGTAACAGAGAAAGATTGTGTGGAGGCACCAAAAATAATCGGAACCTTCAGAAAAAGAGTTTGTTACATAAATGTTCTCAAATTGAACAAATCTTAAAGAATATGAATACTCATGAACCAACACATACTGAACACTTAATCAAAATAATTTCAGAACTTGATTCTGTCACTGGTTTACATGAAACTGACAGTTTTCAGTTTATTAAAGCACTGTTGCAACTGCTTCTGGTTCCTCCAAGAAGTCATCGTTGGGCAAAGCATCTACTAATTTTTGCAGCATTTCTATTTTGTATTTCATCTGGTTTCAGACAGCCTCGGAGGGTCCAATACATGCCCAGGGCCCCAGGCAATGGGCAGATTCACATGGCCATGTGGAATGTGACAGGTGTGAATGAGGAGAGCAAGAGGGTGGAAGTGGTGAATGTGTTCAAGAGTGCAAGATATGCCGTGATGGCATTGTATGAAAGAAAGACGAAAGGGTGTGAAGCGGACGAGTGGGAGGGTGTAAAGTGTGTGAGGACGGGCATGAATGGGCGAAGAAGATGCAAGGAAGGAGTTGTGTTGTTGATGAATGAAGTGTGGCAGAGTGGAATGAGAGATTACAAATGTGTCAGCTCGAGATGTATGTATGTCAAGTTCAAGTCTGAGAAGGTGAAAGTGGCGCTGATTGTAGCGTATCCACCGTGTGATGAGAGAAGTGAGAGAGAGAAAGACAGGTTTTGAGATGAGCTGGATGAATCAGAGGAAAGAAATGCCCAGGAGTTATAAAGTGATCATCATGGGCGATATGAATGAAAGAGTAGGCACTGGTCCTGAAGATGACATAATGGGTTGTAATGGAGAGCCAGGAGAAAATGAAAATGGGAAGCGACTGAGGGATATGTGTCAGAAAAGGGGGTTGTACACATATAACTCGCAATTCAAACACAAAGCTGCAAATAAATATACGTGACATAGACGAAAGGGAGATCGTGTCGAAAGGAACCTGATTGATTATGTGTTCGTAGAGAGGTCGATGATGGGAATGGTTGCTGATACGAGGGCCGTGAGAGGACGATGTGGAGGTCTGTCAGATCATATGACTCTTGTATGCAAGGTCAAGCTGGGAGGAGTGATGTGCACCAGGAGATAGAGGAGCAGTCTGGGAGAAAGCCTGAAAGTAGAGAAGCTAAGGATCAAAGAAATAGCAGATGAATACAGGACCAAAGTAGGGGAGGAGTTAGAATCAGTGACTTGGAATGAAATGGATCTGGACAGCCTGTGGAATGCATATAGGGATTGCTTAGTTAGGAACGCTAAAGCGGTGTGTGTTGTGGCAAGAGTAACAACAAAGAAGAAAGATACGGCATGGTTGGATGAAGAGGTTAAGAAGCAGTGGAGGAAAAGAGGAAGAAATGGCTAGAGTGGCACAGGGGTTCATTTGAAATATGAACTGAATATACTGAGAGCAAGAAGCACGTAAAGAGATTAATCAAGAGAAAAAAGAAGGAGGTAAATGATTATCTAGAAAGAAAAATGAATGCAAATAACTCTGAATATAGGAAGTTATTCTGGAAAGAGGTGCGGAAATGTAGAAGTGACAGCAGAATGAAGTGTGAAAAGTATGAAGGATGTAAGTGGCAGATTATTAACCCATGGGGATGAAGTAAGGACCAGATGGAAAGAATATTTTGAAAGCCTGATGAATGGGAATAGAGAGAGCAGAGCGGGTTAAACATAAATGGTTTTGGGGGTGTGCAGAGAAGGAATGCAGTGATAGGAAACGTGACACTCGTATGGATGAAAATGTTGTGAAACGGCTGAAAAATGAGAAAGCAACTGGGGATGATGAGGTGTATGCAGAGATGATTAAGTGTAGTGGAGAGAGCAGAATGAAGTGTTTGCTGGAAATATGTGCCAGCAGAGTGGAAAAAAAGGCTGTGATTGTACCCATGTACAAAAATAAAGGTGAGCGAAGTGAGTGCAAGAATTATCGTGGCATAAGTGTATTGAGTGTGGTAGGGAAGGTATATGGAAGAATTATTATAAAGTAAGAGAGATATCAGAAGTCCTGGTGAGTGATGAACAGGATCGCTTTAGGAGTAGCAGAGGATGTTTGGTTCAAATATTTGCATTAAGACAGATAGTGGAGAAGGCTTGTGAGAAGTACTATAAGGTGTTTATGACATTCATAGATCTGGAAAAGCGTACAACAAAGTAGTCAAAGAAGAACTGTGGAAGGTTTTGGGCATGTACGGTGTAGATGGTAAGCTGCTAGGTGACGGCAAGAGTTTTTATGATGATAGTGAAGCATGTGTAAGGAAAAATGGGCATCTAAGTGAATGGTTCACGATCGGTGTGGGTGTCCGACAAGGCTTTGTGATGTCATGGTTTTTCAATATATATATATATATATATATATATATATATATATATATATATATATATATATATATATATATGGAGTGGGTTATGAGAGAAGTAAAACACGAGTAATGGAGAGAGGGATGGGGTTGGTAATGAATAGTGATGGATGAAATATCTCAAATTTGATGTATGTTGATGAAACAATACTACTTGCAAATACCGGACAAGACCTTAGTAGGCTAGTGCATAGTTTTGCTGATGTCTGTGAGCGTCGTGCCTTGCAAGTAAATGTAGAAAAGACTAAAGTGATGGTTATTATGAGAGAAGGTGACTCCTAGTGTGATGTTACAGTGAATGGAAAGAGACTGGAACTGGTAAGAGTTCGAGTACCTGGGTATAGTGCTAGAAGAGAGAGGAAAATGTGCAAAAGAAGTGGAAAGTAGAGTGACACAAGCAAGGAATATAGCTGATGCAATGAAGGCCTTGCCAAGAAACAGAGGCTTGAGTTTGCAGCTGCACGAAGCTTATATGAAGGAGTGTTAGTGCCAATTATAACATATCGATGT
The DNA here is from genome assembly GCF_032717465.1 of Coenobita brevimanus. Classification (NCBI taxonomy): domain Eukaryota; kingdom Metazoa; phylum Arthropoda; class Malacostraca; order Decapoda; family Coenobitidae; genus Coenobita; species Coenobita brevimanus. The sequence continues at coordinate 24,067,794 of NC_137013.1, read as the reverse complement.
GAGACTATGGTGTGGCATGAAAATGATAAATCAAGAGTAAGAGCAGTAGGGATGGGACTGCTGAGGCTTGTATGTGGAGTACAGAGAGTGGACAGGATACGAAATAATGTGATTCGTGAAAGATGTGGAGTGAGGAAGTCTGTGGACACCAGAATTGAAGAGAGTGTACTGAGATGGTATGGTCATGTTGAGAATGGATAACAATAAATTGGTGAAAAGGGTATATCTGAGCGAATTTCAAGGAGGGAGGAGGGTAGGTAGGCCAAGGAGAAGGTTGAGGGATATGGTGGATGAGTATGTCAGGAAGAGAGGTTTGGAGGTCCGTGAGGCTAGGGGATTAACAAGAGATCGAGGTGGCTGAATGAATATTGTGAGGAGAAGCGCATGATCAGGGCTTTAGCACCCCTTTATAACGTGACAGCATCCGGACTGACTCTGTCGGTTACGTTTATGTGGCGCTACTGAACCTGGAGAATGTTTTTAGCGTATCAGATGGACCCAGGATTCCGGGGGATTTGAATGATGAGTGAATGGCAGTGTGGCCCATTGGATTGGGCACATTTGGTCTGTCTGGACGTTGCTTCTCCTCACCCTGCCCTAAGGTGGGAAAGGAGGTCCAGATGATGATGATGATGATGATGATGATGATGATGATGATTTCATCTGGGGCATACAAAATGCTCAGAAACTCAAGAGCAATATGTCTTCCTTGTGAGAGACTGATTCGACAGTTGATATCTCGCACTTATGCAGATAACTGTCCTCCAGTTCTTTTTCAACAGCTGTAATCACAACAGCTAGTTAACATTTTGTTTGATGAAGTTAGGCTTAAACAGGCTCTTAGATTTACAGGAAACATATAGTTGGCCATGCTTCTAAGAACCCTGACGCTCTAGCAACATCACCTCTTGTTACTGAAGTTTTTCATCATTATGGAGGACCGCAATACATCATAAGAATCCATCCTGTATCGAGACTGAAAATTGTTCAGTTGAAGAAAATGTTACTGGAAGCTGTTCTTGTTGTTAAAGCTAGCGGTGGGCATCCAGTTTCGTTTGTCTGTGACATCTGTCCAATGAATCAAGCTGTATATAGAGAACTTGGTGGTCCTGGGAAAGTAGCGCTGGCACCAGATGACATGAATGTGTTCCATTTGTTTGATTATATTCACATCCAAAAAAAATATGGGAAACAACTGGATCAAGAGAAATGTCAGCAATTACATTTTACTGAGGATAGTACAGATACTGGGCAAATTGGAGTGATATTAAAGCTCTTTATGATCTAAATCAGAAAACACCACTTCGTCTCACAAAATTCACACGATCATCAGTTTTCCCTAAACCTTTGCAGCGTCAAAGTGTGCCCCTAGTTTGTCAGGTGTTCAGTGAAAAAACAGTTGGTTGTATTGAAAGCACTGAAAGGAACGATTGACGAACAGGATGGAACAGTGAAATTCATCGAACTGGTAACGAATTGGTACAAAATGATGAATATTAAAAGTAATTACAGTTCACTTCATTTACGAGATCATTGTCGTGAGCCTTGGACACGCAACTGTGAAAACTTCAGAGAGTTGCAGGAAATGTTTAAGATTATTTCCAGCTGTCAATGGACTGGTGGACGTGGCAGACAGAAAAGACTAACTCAATCAACGGCAGATGCTTTTGTTATCATAACAAGGTATAACATACAGGCAGCACCATATCTCTTGGAAAGCCATGACTTTGCTTACGTCCTACCTTCTGTTTTAACACAAGATTCTCTTTAACTTTTTTTTTTTTTTTTGGGGGGGGGAGGGCCAAGCAAGACAACCCAGTGAAGGAAAATTCTACATCGATCCAGGGGATGTTCAGGCAGCATGTAAAGTGCATCAGCTGCATCAGCTTCTGCACTCAGAAAGGAAGAAAGAAGTGAAAAGATTAGTAAGATAAAGTAAGGAGAGAGTGGGTGAGGATTTTGGAAGGAATTTGAGTATCAAGTGGAGGGAATCTAAGAAAATGTTCTGCAAAGAGGTAAAGAGTTAGACAGGGTGTTAAAGAAGCTAGTCTGAGGATGACTGATAAAAATGGTAGATTACTAAAGGAGAAGGGAGAAAAAGTAAGCAGATGGAGAAACACTTTAATGAATTGTTGAACATAAAGAATGAAGATTATGCGAGTGTACGTGGCTGGGAAATGGCTGGGAGAATGGGGGATGTTAGAAGAGAGGAAGAAATTAGTAGGAGGGAAGTTGTGGAAGCAATGAAGACTGATGGAGTGTGTTGTGAAATGCTGAAGCATGGGGGAGAGATAGTAGTAGAATGGATGTGGAAGACGTGCAGATTGGCCTTGGAGGAAGGAAAAGTCCCCGGAGGATTGGAGGTCAGGTATAATTATTCTCCTGTACAAAGGAAAGGAGAGAAAAAGTGTGTGTAATCATAGGAGCATTTGTCTTCTTAGTGTAATAGGAAAAGTATATGGTAGGATACTTATTGATAAAGTTAGGGAAATGACAGAAGAATTAGTTGGAGGAGAACAGGAAGGTTTTTGGAAGGGAAGAGGTTATGTAGATCAGATATTCATTCTTAAGTCTTTGGTGGAAATGTTTCTAGACAAGGGAAAGAAGTTGTATGTGGCTTTCATAGATTTGGAGAAAGCATATGACAAGCTGGACAGACAAGGATTGTGGAAATTATTAAGAATATACTGTATGGAGTAAATGGGAAGTTGTTGAATGAAGTGAAGAGTATGTATAAGGGTGCTAAGGATGCAGTGCGTGTGGACAGTGAACTGAGTGAGTTTTTCTGTATGAAGGTTGGATTGAAACAGGGTTGTGTCATGTCTCCATGGTTGTTCAGTCTGTAAATGGATGGGGTTATAAAAGAGATACAAGGTAGGGCAGTGGATGTTGGAGTGGCCCTAACGAGAGAGGGCAGTGTGTGGAAACTCCCTGTACTGTTGTTTGCAGATGATACTGTGTTGTTAAGTGAAGACGAAGGAACTGCAAGGCTTGGTGGATGAGTTTGGGAGAGTGTGTAAGAAACGGAATTTAAAAGTAAATGTAGGAAATAGTACGGTTATCCAGGGATATGAAGTCACTGAATGTACAGTGATGTTGGATGAGGGGGAAATGGAAAATGTGAGTGCATTTAAGTACTTGGTAGTGTGATGAGTAAGTATGGAAGTTTAGAGGGTGAAGTGCTTGAAAGGGTACAACAAGGAAGAAAGGTTGCTGGTTCCCTGAAAGCAATGATAAGAAACATTGAAGTGAGCATGGAAGTGAAAAAGTTACTGCATGACAGTATTGTGATACAAACTATAACGTACGGAAGTGAAGCTTGGGCCTTGTTGGAGGGACACAAGTCAACAGTGAGGGCAGTGGAAATGAGTTATTTGAGAGGTGCACGTGGAGTCACATGGAGAGACAGACTGACAAATATGGAAGTACAGGAGCGTTGTAGTGTGGATGTGGATGTGATTGGAAGCGTTAGGAAAAGCTCACTGAGGTGGTTTGGCCATGTGGAAAGGATGGAGAGCGAGAGACTAACGAGAAGAGTGTCTGTGAGTGAGGTGAAGGAGGGGAGAGGGAGGGGGAGGCCAAGGATGAGATGGAGGGATGGAGTGGAGAGGTATATGAGAGAGGGGTGTGTGAGCTGTGAGCAGTGCAGTGAAATGGCAAGGGCCAGGGCGACATGCAGGAGCTTTGTTTGTGGCCACCCCTTACGGGAATACGGCGTCTGGCAATTGGCAGCTAGATAGACAGACGATTTCATTCAATTGAAAATGAATCACAGGAGCCTGAGCGCATTAAAGATTCCTCCCTCATCTGTTTCTCAGTATATTTCTCTATCTTTTCAGAATTCCTCTTTCATTTCTATCTACAAGTCTTACTTCGCTTATCTGATTAGTCTGTCAATTATGTACTTTTTTTTCTTCAAACTTGACTCGGTAACGGCACTAAACGGTGTAGCTTCATTTACAACAAGAAGCGGTGCCAAGGCAAAACAAACCCGTCTCAGGCAGTCATTTTAGTGTTCTGGTGTCAACATCTTTTTCCATATGAAGTTGTAGTATCACACATTTTACATAATAATTTTTAAAGCTGTTTAGTCATAATTAACAGTGTGTAATGAAGTGTGAATGATGAACAACCAAATATCATTTCGCTGTTAGCTGTGGTATAGAAGAAGGTGGATGGCAGACCACAAGTGCCACCCTGTTTCAATTATAAAATGAAGGTTAGGAGAAGTGATAAGATATCTGAATTGTGCGTAAGTGTAAAGTCCTGGGGAACCATTTATTATGTTGGTATATGTGAATGTACTTAATACCATTTTATAGAGGTGTATAATGTGCTAGTAGAGTTGTCATTTATCTCTACTTTTTGCATAAGCCCAGAGTATATGTAAATGCTCGGCACCTCACTTTTTAGCTGACCTCAGCACCGCGCCCTAGTCGGCTCGGTGAGTGTACAGCGTCAGAAGCAGTTTTATAGTTACAAAGGGAGGTGGTATTGCTCTTACATATCTCTTGGGTCACAGTTATATTATTCTGTACCCAATAAAGAGAGATTTAATCTGCTCATTTCTGTCACCTTACGCTACCACTTAATAACAGACCAGCTTCCACCTTCTCGTGGCAGAGGACCTTTGGTGGGAAGTGTCGGTCAGTGACGGCGAGTAGCTGACGTGTACTACAGACAGTGTCGTCGATCCAACACGGTGGTCTAGTTATACTATACAGCAGAACACATTATTTTATTGGCGCTAGCGGTGGCACGATATTTAGTGCTAGCCATGTACCGATACATTAAATTGGTGCTCAGTGCTGGGATACGATACGTGCTAAAGGGATTTATGCTGTGAACCAGTAACCCTTGCAATCGCTCTTTCCTGAAGGTGAAACAGAAAATCTTACTCTACTGTTGTAAGGGGACTAATTACCAGTGAGTTAAGTGGAGCAGATAAACTGGAGTGGTGCATATTAATTCCTCCCATTATTCTACCAGTGCGAGATTCCTATCTTAAGCACAAACTGGCAGTTATCTCGCCCTGTGGTGTGCGAGATATCTCCATCTTCAAACGCAAACTGGCAAGAATCTCACTCTCGTGTGCGAGAGGCGAGATAAGGGGAGTTCAAGCCAGTGCGGTGAGGAGTGGGTCAACTAGCAACTTCTAGCAACTCCAGAGGCGCGGACGGCCGAAGCGAGCCGAGGGGGAGCCGAGAGCGGCCGAGAGGTGCCACGATTGTGTGTGGTGCGTCTGTGGCATCTGCCTGGCGTGATGCAGGGCGAACCAGTCGCTTGCTAACTCCCACAGCGAGCGGGCTGCCGTGTATGGTTGGAGGAGTCTGGTGGAGTGTGGAACGTGGAATGTGGAACATCATCCTGGACTTTCATATCTAGGTAGTGTCCATGCATTAGTAATCCACACACACACACACACTTGAATCAACACTTGTTAGTTAGTTGATGAGTGGAAATAAAGGTTTCTCAGAATTCCCTTGAAATAAATATACTTTCTATATTTTATATGTGTCCCGTTCTGTCACTTACCATAACTATCCTTTTTTTATGTCAGTTTATCTTCCTGTAACTGGGAGGGGAATATTACTGACAAGGTTGGATGGATACAGTGAAAAAGTGGGGACGTAGAATTAAGGGAAATAGAGATAAGCCAACCCCACTAGACTCAACATTTTATGAGTGGGTTGATACATCAAATAAAAGTGCTCAGACATATTAAATGAGTGAAGGACATATTGAGGATCAAGGTGATGAGGATATTTCTGAAGGACAGGATGAGGATTTGAACGCTTTGCATTTGCGTTCTGGTCATACTTATTCAATAGTCCCAGAGCAATCAGTTAGATCCAAAATGGCCACTAGTCTTGCTAATGAGGGTAATCCTAGTGAGGAGACTGTGGAAGCTGAGGCTACAACAGTACCTTTGGTCACTCAGGATATGCAAAATCCAGTCATTACTGATAGTACTACAACCACTCACATACCTGTGTATACTTCAGATGTTTTCAGTACACCACAAGGTTTTGGACAGAATTTATTTTCTGTTCCTAATTCAAATGCATGGGGTATAAACACAGATGGTATTGGCATGCGAACCCAGAATCCTAATCAATGGGGCATGAATACTAATATTGACATGCAAACCCAGAATCCTAATCAATGGGGCATGAATACTAATATTGGCATGCAAACCCAGGGCCCTTATCCAAATACCTGGGGCATGACTAACAATATGGGCGTGCAAGGTCAGACTAACCCTCCTCCTTTGTGGCAGATACCTGTACCTAATCTGGCTACTGATATAGCACAGCAGCATCCAAACTGTACTGAAAGTCAGGCTTTGGCGAAGGCAGGCATATGCTATGCAGAAGCTAGCAAAGCCTTGCAAACTTCAGGCTGGAGAGACACAGCTACTAGTTCTCCACAGCAAAGTACCAAGGCTGTTAAGCCAGAGGTGAAAAGATGGTGTGTCATACATGGGCATTGTCCTCATGAAACGGACTGTTGCCCCTTTGTCATTGAAAAGAGGAAGAAACTAGGGAACCCAGCTAGTTCGGGGGAAGCTCAGGGCCGCGTGCAAAAGTAATTAAAATAGTACAATCCACCGATGCGTGTGTGGCAGCTGTTACTAAGGTGGACTTATTATCTATTCCTTGGATCATAGGGAAAGGCCAGCTGTCCCTGATCGTAGATACAGGGGCATGTACAAACATTATTTCTAGTAAAACGTTGGAAAGACTTAAAAGTGAAATGCCTCTAACAAACTGGACATTATCACCACCTGATGTAATGTTGACAGGTGTGACAGGGAGTAGAATGAAGATTGTAAGCCAGGTGCCGTTGACATTGAGGGCAGATAAACGATCTCCTGTGTTACGTGCTACGTTTTATGTGGTTGAGGATTTTCCTCTGCCAGTTGATGGGCTGTTAGGCTTTGAAACCATGGAGGAGTATAATATAGTAATACACCCTCAAAGACATTCCTTTTCCTTTAATGGGAAAGAGTTTGTAGGCCTTAATCCCTCAGCAACACGAACTGGAACTGGCATCAAATCAGGAGCCGTCCAACCAGTTGTGACCCCGACAAGTGAAGCGTCAAGGGAGTCCCCGGATGCACACGAAGCGGAGAGTATGGACTGGAAGAAAGTCAGGGCTATAGTGAGTGGTAATCACCACTTACCCAGTCAAACTGTCTGTAAAATTCCTGTCCGAGTACCTGACGTGTCGGTGGGAACTGATGTAGCATTTTTAACTGAGACTGTAAAACATAAGGCATTGTCGCTGGAATCGACTCTGACTAGCGTTGGCCAAGACCAGAAGACGCCCCTCTTCATCGCAAATATGAGTGGTGGCGCAGTTAAGCTCAGAGATGGTTGTTATATAGGAGACTTGATGTGCTATGGTGCCCCCATAAAGGAAGTCGACGACGTGCCGGTGATCTCTCCTGTAGTTACATCTCAAGCAAGGACTCAGTCGGAACCTGAACGTCTGGCTAAGGAAAAACAGCTGGAGCAATACGTGAAGGTCACGGATAATGTAGACCATAAAACACGACTCCTAGCTCTCCTTAGAGAATTTTCCGACGTAGTAGCACTTCCAGGAGAAGCGCTGGGTAGGACGGATAGGGTGAAGCATCATATTGGTTTGTGCCCTGGTACAAATCCAGTTTATGTGCCCGCATACCGTCTACCGCACAGCCAAAGGGAAGCAGTGGATGAGGAAGTTGAAAGGATGCTTCGTGATGAAGTTATCCAGCCTTCCTCCTCGCCTTGGAATGCACCACTCTTTCTAGTGCCTAAGAAGGACGGTGGTGTGAGACCTGTTGTGGATTTTCGGCAAGTGAACAAGGTAACAGTACCGGATCGTTACCCGATTCCGCATCTGCGACTTACTTCAATCATTAGGTTAGGGAAATACTGTGTTTACTTGTCTGGATCTAGCGTCAGGGTATTGGCAGGTGGAGCTGACCGAAGAGTCGCGTCCCATTACCGCTTTTAGCACTCACCGTGGGCACTTTGAATTTCTCCGGATGCCTTTTGGACTGAGTAATGCTCCTTTAACATTTCAGCGGATGATAAACCAATTGTTTGGCGAGATGTTAGGGCAAGACGTCTTAGCGTATCTACATGACCTAATCATCGTGAGTAACAATGTTAACAGTCATTTTAACAAGTTAAAACGAGTGATGGAAACCTTGAGATCCGCTGGTCTGAAAATTAAGCTGTCTAAGTGTGAATTTCTGAAATCCAGTATTAGATTTTTAGGACACCTAGTTGATGGTAATGCATCAAGACTGTGCCGGACAAGGTAAGGCCAATGTTAAATTTTCCTACACCACAGAACAAGGATCAGATAAGATCGTTCCTAGGCCTCACTGGCTTTTATAGTTTTGTCCACAGGTATGCCATCATAGCATCACCTTTAACGACGCTACTTAAGAAGGACGCTGCACGGAAATGGGGACCCTCGGAAGAGAAAAGCTTCAACGAGCTCAAACAAGCCATGTCAGAAGCACCTGTATTAGCGTTTCCTGATTATACTCAACCTTTCTATCTGTGCACGGACGCCTCAGGTCTGGGTCTGGGAGCGGTGTTACAGCAGAAGGATGAGCAAGGTAAGACACATACCATAGCGTATGCTAGTAGGGCATTAAGACCCCCAGAGAAGAACTATTCAACGACACATTTGGAGACATTAGCAGTCGTGTGGGTGTTAGGACATTTCCGGGATATTATCTTTGGCTACCGGTTAATTGTTTTAACTGACCATGCACCCATACGTGACTTGTTTAAAGGAAAAACTTGCATGGTAAGGTTGCACGTTGGTTTGGCAAGGTAATGGAGTTTGATCCAGAGGTCAGATATTTACCAGGCCGTCAAAATGTCGTAGCCGACGCGTTGAGTAGAAACATTGCTGCTACCATGGCCGAGGATGTTGCTCTTGCTGAGTATTCCTCAGACACGGTAAAAGCGGAACAACGTAATGATGCGATGTGGTCTCAAGTCATCTATGCCTTGGAGTCTGGTGACGAGACTTGTCTACCTGAACTCCCAGTACCAATGACTCACTTCCATCTTCAACAGGGTCTTTTGTATAAGCAACCCCCAGGGAAGGACACTGCATATCAGTTGGTTGTTCCTGCTACCTTACAGCAAGCCGTGCTACAGTTAGTTCATGATGTACCTCAAGCGGGTCATCCCGGTCGCGATAGATGCATACGTGAGGCGAGAAAGAAATACTATTGGCCTACCATGAGGAAGGACATAGAAGCCCACGTCAGTCAATGTGTCAAATGGCGGAAATACGAGGAACGACAGGACTTCCGACTCCCATCTTAGAGTATCCTCTACTGGAAAAACCCTGGGATACAGTCTCCATTGATCTCTTAGCGTTGCCGAGAAGTCGTCAAGGTTCAAGTTATGTACTGGTGGCAGTGGACCATTTCTCACGATTCACTGTTTTAGCACCTTTACAGACGAAAACTTCAGAGGAGGTGGCGCATGCTTTTGTGACTTCAGTGATTTGTCCATACTCTACACCTAAGGTATTGCTCAGCGATAATGGCAGTGAATTTCGTAACCAGGTGTTACAAGAAATCTGTCGTATGTATGGAGTAAAGCAAGTTTTTGTAACGCCTTACAGTCCTAAGAGCAATGGCCTGGTGGAGAGAACAAACAGGAAGATACTGGAAGTCTTGAGACCAGTAATAACCTCAAATCAGGAGGATAACTGGGAAGACTGTTTACCACATGTAGCGGCGACCATCAACTCCTCAGAAAATTCATCAACTGGGAAGTCTCCTCATTATATCCTTTATGGAGAAGAGAAAGTGTTACCCTACGATTTGTTGGCTGGACCTCCTACTCCAGTATACAACGAAGAAGACTATGCAAAGGTACAGTTGTTGAAATTCCAACGTATATACAGTGAAGTACGGAAAAGATTAAAAGCCTCAAGAGCGGAGATGATGGCGAAACAACACAAAGGTAGTCAAGAAAAGACGTTACAGGCAGGCCAGAAGGTCATGATCCACAACCCTGAGAGAATTTCCAAGCTCAGACCTAAGTTCCGCGGACAATATACCGTTGTGGAACGAGTACGTGGAAATACTTATAGAATAAAGGATGAAGCTAATGGAACTCAGGAGGTAGTACATGCTGATAGGATCAAACTAGCAAGTCAAGAGCTAGGCCTAACTAACCCTGCGTCTGATGTGTTGTCCCCTCTGTCTTCGTCGCAGTCTATGTCGTCGTCCGTACCTGTCCCTAACCAAGAGTATCGCAGCAAGCTACGATCCCACAACAAGAGTGATTAAGGGAGTATCTTCTCTTGCAGAAAAAAATGTGGCTGTGGCTCATACTCCTCGTGCGTTGCTTGGGGTGGACCTATGGAAAGACGTCGGACACGGACACGACTGCGTTAATGCTAGGAGCACTGAAGAGCCCACTTGGAGAAGTCGTAGCAGTGGAAGATGCAGTATGCGTCTACTATCCAATGGAAGGCTATCTCCAGATGCCAGATATTGTCAAGGAGGTCTCCAAGGGCTTGTCGAATCTCAGACAGCAACTATTGGAAGTGGGAAAGATGTTTTAATCGAAACCCACGATTGACGAACTCTGACACTGAAGCTTTGGAACGAACCTTGCATGGAATTGTTGAGCTTCAGACTAGGCATATAGACAGGCTCACTGACAGGTTCACTAACTTGCATATTGCTTTACCTAACGTACACTCTGATCTTTCCAAGCATGTCCATGCACGTACTAAGAGAGGACTTGTGGATTTTCTAGGAATCCTGTCTCAACAACTCTTTGGTACGGCATTAGATAAGGATGTAGTGCAATTGGGTAGACAGATGCATGACTTGACACTGGCCGCTAAAGCCAATAATAGATTAATCATGCATGTATATAAACAGTTAGATGAGTTCACTAACAAAGCTAACGAGATAATTAGGACTACCAACCATCTAGTAGAGCTTGTGAACAACATCCAAATTAACCTACCAACCCTAGCTAACTTGGTGTTATTCGCTGAGTACTTACATGCTCTCGACGAGTCAACCACTGCTTTGGAGAAGCATGCAGCCAATATGGTGGACGGCTTAATCGATGCAAGTTCAACAGGGTTAATGCTTTATTGCTGCCTACTAATATACTAACAAATGCACTTGATATAGCAATGTGGAAGCATGGACTTATGCCATTCTTTGATCTGAGTCAACTGGAATATTATTACCCATTGTTAGAGGCCCAGTTGACCCATGAAGGCATCCTGATATTGGTACCTATGAGGAATGCTGTAACATACCAGGCATGGCGGTTCATTTCCTTCCCTTTTGCTACTACTAATAATACACTTGTTGTTATTGAAGAGGGTCCAGAGGTGCTAGTTGTCTCAGATGACAAGAAATATGTAGCAGAGACGACTGTGGATGAATTTGAGAAGTGTAAGGCCTCATTTCTTGATCTCCATGTATGTCCTGCTTTCCATTTTGTCTTCGTACCATTAAAGGTAGAGGAGTGTAAAAGGGCCTTGTTGGACACAAATACTTCCTCTGCTCTGCAACGTTGCACCTTCCAACCCATTCAGTTGAAGTCAGTTTTCCATGCTCATATTCATGCGAAACAGTACTTTTACTTTCCTGAGACAGAGGATGTAACTGTGATTTGTGCCTCGCAGAATCAATTCCTTACAGTAAAGGGGTACTATATTGCACCTGATTTTTGTGAGTTACACAGTAAAGAGATAGCAGTTCTGCCTAGCAAGCATCATCTAGCTTTGTCAGTGAACTTCTCATCCCAGTTACGACCCTTTTTACCTTCATTCAATGTTACTTCCTTGAATGTGAACAGGCTGTCTCATGTAGTAAAGGAGCTTACCTTCCTCTCCCACCTGAACAGGACTGATTTAGAGCCTTATGTACTGTCCTATCTTCCTTCATACCTTTCTCCTTCCTATTTTGGTCCTGGCGTTGGTCTTCTACTTATTGTGGTCTTGTCCTGTGTTTGTGGTTTAGGCTACTATTTAAGGCGCCAATTAAGGAACCCACTGAGACCACGTGTCCGTACTCGCGGATTGCAAGTGGATGTTCCTGAATAGTTAGCTACCCTACACTCTGGTTAGGCTACACGGTAGTTAGGACAACAATGTCGACGAGGACGTCAATGGTGTGGCCGAGCGATGTTCTGGTGTCAACATCTTTTTCCATATGAAGTTGTAGTACCACACATTTTACATAATAATTTTTAAAGCTGTTTAGTCATAATTAACAGTGTGTAATGAAGTGTGAATGATGAACAACCAAATATCATTTCGCTGTTAGCTGTGGTATAGAAGAAGGTGGATGGCAGACCACAAGTGCCACCCTGTTTCAATTATAAAATGAAGGTTAGGAGAAGTGATAAGATATCTGAATTGTGCGTAAGTGTAAAGTCCTGGGGAACCATTTATTATGTTGGTATATGTGAATGTACTTAATACCATTTTATAGAGGTGTATAATGTGCTAGTAGAGTTGTCATTTATCTCTACTTTTTGCATAAGCCCAGAGTATATGTAAATGCTCGGCACCTCACTTTTTAGCTGACCTCAGCACCGCGCCCTAGTCGGCTCGGTGAGTGTACAGCGTCAGAAGCCGTTTTATAGTTACAAAGGGAGGTGGTATCACTCTTACATATCTCTTGGGTCGCAGTTATATTATTCTGTACCCAATAAAGAGAGATTTAATCTGCTCATTTCTGTCACCTTACGCTACCACTTAATAACAGACCAGCTTCCACCTTCTCGTGGCAGAGGACCTTTGGTGGGAAGTGTCGGGCAGTGACGGCGAGTAGCTGACGTGTACTACAGACAGTGTCGTCGATCCAACACGGTGGTCTAGTTGTACTATACAGCAGAACACATTATTTTATTGGTGCTAGCGGTGGCACGATATTTAGTGCTAGCCGTGTACCGATACATTAGTGCTTACGCATAAACCCGACAGGATACCTTGTGAAAGATGTCACATATGATATTTGGAGTAAATTGGGTGAAAATTGACGATTTTATGCCAATTTGAAATTTTACGCCCGACCCACCTGACAATGACCCCCCTACCCTAACTAGGGGGTGACCCCCCTGATGTAGTGAGGCATGTCATAGGATGCAGATTTGAAAGCTGCACATTTAGGTTTTGGGTTCATGTCCGTATGACGAATTTGAAGAAGTTATGACGAAAAAACGATTTCTACCCGTCCCCGTTGTTTTAACATTTTTGGGGGGCCTACAGCCTGGGCCTTGGCCCAGTTTGACCCCAAATTTAATCAGGTAATCAGAAGGTCAGAGCCCATCATCCATGTAATTTTAGTCAAAAACGCAACAGTAATTTTTGCGTAAAGTTGTTAACAGACAGACAGACAGACAGTCAAAAAAGCAATCAAACTAACAAACAAACAGACAATCTGAGTGAAAACAATACCCGTCCCCGAGCCCCTCCGTGGCGGGGACGGGTGAATGTTCAAGATGGTCTGTGTGGATGTGGCTGAATCAAATCCCAAAACCTTTGTGTACGACGAGTCGCTGGCCACGTGACAACGTTGTGTGCGTTTGCGTGTGCGTCGTCACGTGGCTGTACACAAACTTGACGTCCAGAAAGGGATTGGATTCACCTACACTCACACAGACTCCCATGAACTACTATGAGTGACGGTACACTTCACTGTTTAAACACACACACACACACACACACACACACACACACACACACACACACACACTTTCATCCTCTCTTTCCTACGCTCTTTCTTCTTTGCTTGCTTTCTTTTTTTTTCATATTCGTTTCTGCATCTACCTTGTCACGCACGCCATCTTCAGAATAATTAATATTAACTCAGCAGGTAACCTCGTTGAATGCAAATAGGTCTTTTGTTAACTGTAACCTACTGAATGTTCTCTCTCTCTCTCTCTCTCTCTCTCTCTCTCTCTCTCTCTCTCCAGGTATCGGTAAGGATGGTTATCTGGTTCAATGCCGGGTGCAGTATTTTGGAAAAGGAGGGCGGGTGGGTGTGATTCCTCGCCACATTACAACAAATCTAACTTCATCCTGACACATTACCAAATACCTAAAGAACGATGACCATATCCCTCTTTCCAGTGAAACAATTTTATGGTAAAATTTAAGAATTTAAGATATTTATTGCATAGATTTTGTCAAATTGCATTGTTACTTTATTAATGGTAATCACTGGTTTACTGACAACAAGGGTGGGGGGGGGGTGCGGTAAGCTCCCACTTCTCCCCCCAAGTTCGTGCCTAAGATTATCACCAGGTCTTCTCGGTAATGACAGATGCAGATAAGAAGTGAATTTAATAATAAACGGAACAAAGAAAATACCAAAGGAACAAAGAAAGTGGATGAGAATACATGACTGTCAGAAACAGATGGAGAGTATGGCAGGAGAGGCAGGAGAAAAGGGGAGGAGATGAAAAAGATGAGAACTGAAAGTAGGTGAAGAACAGGAGAAAGACAATGAAAGGAGTAAGACCAGGTGAAGGAGAGAGAGAAAGAATAATAGTCCGGTTTGATTACGTGAGAGAGGAGTGGCCTGGGCGATGGTAGATTTGGTCAGGTTAGATTAGGCTGGGACAGGTAAGGTTTTGTAGAATTTATGAATGAATAGCAGTCTGATTTGGCTAAGCGAAGGAAGGCATGTTCTGGGTGAGGTTATATCAGGTTAGGAGAGGCGAGGATAGATTAGGCTGGGACAGGTAACGTTTTATTAACACTCTTAGACCTCTGTTAATCTAGGCTAAATAAAATCGTCTGGCATTGGGTGACGAATCAATAATGGTTAGGTTTCGTCAAGTAGAGGAAAATGATCTGAGTTAGATTAGGTTAGGCCATTTTAGGATAGGACAGATAAGGGTTAGTTGCGTAAAGTAATGAACGAACGAGGAAGAGGGAGGGATGAAGTAAGAGTCACAGGTGAGGAATTCCCTACCGCCGACAGGACTGTATTAATAAATGGAGGGCATGCAAGGAGGAGACACAGGAACTCTGGGCATAAGGAGTACAAGAAGTACAAAGGAATACAAACATAAACAGATTTACTGGTCCTTCGATGCTGTTTGTTGCTATAGGACAGGTTATTACTAGCGTTCCTATGCTACGCTCAAAGACAAGGATAAAAAAACAGGAAGGCTTCCCTTCTGCACTCACCAGTCCCTCCAGCCTAAGCGGGCAAGAAATAGTGGGAGGTACAACTAAGTCTAGCATACTGCGATGTAGGATAGAGAAACTGTGGTGGAAATGTCATTGGAATGAATGAAAGGAACTCCTAGTCTTCAATTATTTAACCTGCAATGGAAACACGTTAACAAAAAGAACATATCGATACTGTTCTGCAATTACCGGTGCGCCCTCCATGTTTTGTTCTGTATGACATCATAAATCAGAAAAATATTATTCAGAAGTGAATATTTCTTTTTAACTGGAGATTAAAAGACAAATACTTATCCAATTGGTTTTTGGATGTTAGTACTGTGTCGCAGTTTACCACATAAGGAGGCAACTTATTCCATATATTTACGACTCTATTGAAGTAGTGCTTAACTTCATTTCAGTGGAAAGGCTTGCCAAAATTTTTGTGTACATTACCTCTACTGCGGTTTGACCGATCTATAGCGAAATACTTTTTGACACACCATATCATAATATCCTTTGGAGATTTTGTATACCTCGCAGCCTGCGTTTAGATTGGGTAAACACATGCATCCCATCTCAACGCTCCCCGTAGCGTTTACGACGTCATTTTGTCACCCTTTGTTGTACTCTCTCGAGTTTCTCCGTATTTTGCGGCAAGATGACCACTGGTCACTGTATTCTAAGACAGAAGAAGAGATAGGAGAAAAAACGTGAAGAAAGGATAAGGAAACAAAGCTGATGAGGAGGACGAGAAACGGAGAGGAAGGATGAAAATATGAGTCATTACTGACGGAATGAAGTATGGAGGAACATTGATTTTAATTAGGTACTGTTAGGCGAGGTTATGTTAGGTTAGGCTCTCTTACTTGAGGTGAAGTGAGATTAATTCTGATTAGGTTAATTTGTGTTGGGACAGATTAGATTAAATGAGGTGAGGTTATGGGAGGTAAGATTAGGTTGGGTAAAGTAAAACGAGGTGAGGTGAGATTTTTGAGATACCGGTAAGACGTTGACAGAGATGGATGTGGGGGGGAGGAACGGTGGTGGAAGATTGGCCACACCAGGGGAAATGCTGTATGTGTTGTAGAAATCTGTGCTGAAAGTAGACAGATGAGGCACAGATCAAACGGATGCCGGTGGGTGGAGAGTGGTGAGTGACGTGGGCTAGGATGGTGGTGCATAATAAGCCTTGATGAAATAAGTATATCCTGTGAATGCAAGTGATACAGGTTGTCTGGTAGTCAAGGCAATCATTATGATTGTATTCACGACATCAGTACAAATATGGCCGGGTTAGGTGAGTAGTGGGTGGGGTGGGCTGGGATGGTGGAAAGTAGAGAGGTGCGCCGAAGGAAGTATATACTATAAATATGGGTGTTGTACATAGCTTGGTAAGGTGTAAGCAAAGGTGAGGAAGGGAGAAAATAGGTTGGGTATAGGGGATGATCTAGGATGGTGGTGAGTGATGGGACAAGGCAGAACCAGTATACCCACCAAAGACGTGTGTCGCATGGGTGTTGTATATTACATCGAAGATGGAAACAAATTTCTTTTAGAAATTTCCTGCTGGGTGAGGAGAGACTGAAGAAGGGTGGAGTGGTTGAGGCAGGCAGGAACGGTGCTCGAGTGGTGGGACGGGGTGGACTGTAAGGTGCCTTGAGATGGGTATAGTAGGTTGGCTGGTTTGGGGGTGACGAATGTTCATCTCAACAGACTGATCAGAGAAACTTCGTGAGAGCATTAGAAAAGGGTTAGGGGTGGTTGGAGAAGGGTGGATGGAAAGGATGGAGAAGAGTGGATGGAAAAGGTGGCGAAGGGTGGATGGAAAGGGTGGAGAAGGGTGGAAGAAAATGATGGAGATGGGTGGATAGAACGGGTGGGGATGGTGTTGAGTATTGAAGAAAGACGGGGATAACAACCCCCTGTGAAAATGAGCATTGCATGTTGTCAATATGGGCGTAGCGATGATGTAAATATTTCCCTCGTAACAATAATAATAATAATAATAATAATAATAATAATAACAATAATAATAATAATAATAATGATGATGATGATGATGATGATGATGATGATGATGGTGATGAAAACAATAAAACAACAACAACAAAGTAAGCACACAGGTAAACACTCAAGGGCGCCATAGCAGGAAAAGGGTTAATTGAGATAGTGTTGACCTTCTTCAGTTCGGAGACGTTTTTCATATTTGTTCTTGCTGTCTTCAGGAAAACTTATTAACCTTATGAGATATTTTTCGAACAACAGAAGTTAGATATTGCCTTCATTAACCACCTCAGGATAAGAGATCTCTCCAAACTTATAATATAACCGTCCGGAAGTGGCAAGGTCAGCTAAGTAAACACATCGCCTTTGACCACTGAGATTTTCAGCCCTCCCCCCCCCCAAAAAAAAAAGCGTTGTGTTAACAGAAACAGTGTATTAAGTACAACGAAATGGTTAAGGGGCATCATACAAAGCAAGGCACCTAAAGAAGTGGGGTGTCATAGACAAAACATATCACTAAGGAATATGAAGTGTAATATATAAAAGAAATCGTTTAGTATAAGATGTGACGCACAAAGTATATAACTAAGGAAGAGGTGTAAAATACAAGGTAAAACGCTAAATACGACGTGTTAAAAAGCCGCCTAAACTCATGTGAATACAATGAGTTGTTTCTCTGGCTCACGCAAGTACTTCGTAAGGATTAAAAGCCATTGTACAAGATAAACACGTGTCTATAACAGGAAGATGATATCACACATTGTTTGACATTCATATTTTATTACTTTAAGATTCATTCCAGTTTGACTGTCAGATGCTTGCTAGGTGTATGAGTTAAGATAAAAGCATATATGCATGCAATTTTATCAACAACTTATCCTTAGGAGAGTTTATGAATACAGCCCCTGACTGTATTATTATCAGAAGAAAGTTTTCCTAGAGTGTGACCGGACAACCTAACCTCGCCACCCACCCCTCCCACACTCACCCCACCCGTCACCTCACGTTACAACACCTGGAAGGAGAAAAAACTTGCTTTGCCTTCGTGCATCCCGACCATCAGTCCAGATCTGTTCACTAACATTAAGTCCTCCTGGAAAGGTTACACCGCACCACCGGCCTCTGTGCCGGGAAAATCCAAGTTCTGGGAACTTCCGACATACCTATCTGTATCAAATCCTCACACACACACACACACACACACACACACACACACACACACACACACACACACACACACACACACACACACACACTTGAGCTCGCCCGCACATTATACTACACATAATGTTATAATTCTAGCGAAAACGTTGTTCATTTCGCTGGTATCGAGGAAACAACAAAACAACAAACGTATTCATTTCCAATGTGTGAACTCCATTATCAGTTATGTAGACTGTAACTACTAACATAACCTTAATTCCTTTTTACAATGTGCATTTCAGTTTGATAATAAGGTCTACTGACTAAAATAATTACTTTTTTGAGACAAGTACGTATTAGTTTAGTCTTAATATTTAACTCTGTCAATCCGTTGACTTATTTTTCACTCTTCTTATGCTGCCACCACATTATTTTATTCAGGTTGGGAAGCACGTCTAGTACAGAAGACCATATTGAACCCTTCCATTAAAAAAAGAATAAGACGCATACGCAAAATATAATTTCCTGGACACAGTCAGGTATGGGCAAAGAATCATACCACACCTCCTCCAACTGAAAAAAAGTTAGTCAGAAGAGGAAAGTAAGAAGTACGAGAGGTATTAAGTGAATATTTGTGCCCAGCTGTACATCTGCCACTACTACTGTACACGCCAACTACCTGACGCCAGTGGGCCGCTGTGGTGCTTCCCCAGGTGAGGCAAGCACCAGTCCGCCCTTCACAGCTGAACAGGTAACACAGCTACAGATGTCGTTGTCTAGCATATTTTTACCTAGCACGGACGGAGTCCGGCGAGGTATTGTTTGGGGTCGAGTTTGTTTGTTTGTTTCTTTGTTAGCAATATTACGGAAAAACGGCAAAATTAAATCACATGAAACTTTCAGGATACGTGGGCACTGGTCCCCAAAGAAATTGATTAAATTTTGGAGGTAATCGAGTGACCCTGAAAGGTCAAACTCAAGGTCACGGATATTCAGAGGGCTATAATTTGAAAACGGTTGAAGACAGGGATATTTACTGTTATGAACAAAAGGAACTCGTAATATGGGCTTTCATTTGACACCAAGACATTTAACCTTGCTTGACCATGAAAGGTCAAACTCAAGGTCACGGATATTCAGGAGGCTATAACCCGAAACTCGTTGAAGATAAAGAGATTTTTATTGTTATCAACATTTAGGAAATCCCATATGGGTTTTTAATTGGTACCTTGACCTTTGACCATAAGTGGCCTTGAAAGGTTAAACTCAAGGTCACGGATAATCGAGGGCTATAACTCTAAACTCGTTGAAGACAGAGATATTTACTTCTACCGGGAGATAGGATCTCTCATATGGGGTTTCATTTGGCACCATGACCTTTGACCTTGAGTGACCTTGAAAGGTCGAATGCAAGATCACGGATTTTTCAGAGGGCTTAACTTGAAAACATCTGCGCCATTACCTTAGACTATAATCCATTAACTCGCAGGGTTCCTGTGAGAAGGATTTTGCTGGAAGAGTACTAAACGTACTGCCCAATGCCTATTGGCTCATGGTCGTGAAGCTCAAAGGTCTTTACTCCGGGGTTCCCTCCTTTATTAACTATTGAAAATGCCCAGTTCAGTCCCATATTTAGGACGCTGGGCGCAAATGGGTTAATTGTGTACTGACACTAAATGGCAGAAACGAGTCAGTATTTAACAGCAATAGAATAACTGCTGTCGGGCGAGGTTTATTGTGCCTAGCATCACTTGTTGAACCAGTTCTGCAAAGCAAGATGGTATCTTTTTCGGCAACTCGCCCGAAACCATTGCTCGAGATTGGTTCTGTGTCTGTGCATGTGTCAGTGCCTTAACTCCTCCTGGCTATTTAATGGATTTAAATGAAACTTCGCAGATGAGTTCGTCTGGTTACCCCTAAGGTCTTCCACTATATACAAATTTGCAAGCATGATTTTTAGGGAGGTCAGTCCCCTTCACAAAATTAAAAATTCTCGAAAATAGTGAAAGAAGGGCAGATACGGCGATAATATCTTATGTTGTACAATGGACTCTCATCAGTAATATGATATTTGGGGAGAGTGACTCCCATCTTAATGATTCGGGGGGAGGGGTCAGCCTCCCTCCCAAAACTAAAAACTATCAGAAACAGAGGAAAGTGAGCATGTGAACTGAGCGAAACTTCTCAGAGCAGTTCGTCTGGTTCTTCAATAATTTTTTCCATCCATCCATCCATCATCCAATCCTACGTTGCCCCATGAGGAGCGTAGGAGCCCGGGGCTAGGCAGTTGGTCCCGACATTTAAGATGAGAGTGACTAACCTCACTCATCCCTGAGTGGCATGACGTGAGCAATAAACCCCAACCATCCCTTGGACATAAACCTTCACCGGCTCAATACGACTGCAGCACAATAATTACCCACTAAACCACCAGGCGCCAAAATTTGGTTATATGGTTACCACCCAGCGTAGTAAATGGTTTCGTGGTGTACAGGAAACCATTTGGCTTGTCACTCAGTGTAGAGTCACCCACAGGCAGAAGGAAGAGGAAAGAATGAAGGAATGAAAGACAGAAGAGGGAGTGTAAAGTCACCCGTAGGCAGAAGGACGAGGAAAGAATGAAGGAAAGAAAGATAGAAGAAAATGGAAGGAAAGAAGGATGGAGGAGAGGACAGGGCAGACACCCGAGAGCAGCACTACATTGAGTGAGTGGATGGTGAGCGCCCCCACCTACCACAATATAATTTTTTCAACTATGTAAAATTTTCCATTATTTTTAAGGGGGGAATCAGCCCCCTCTAAGTCTTATAAAGAACACATAATACGGGAAGGAGCCAGATGTCGCTTTGATGTCTTAGTACATGATGTGGAATGGGCTTCCTACTGCTGACTCCTACTGCTGCTACTACTACCACCACCACTACTACAATATCAACAACAACAACAACAATTACTACTACTACTACTACTACTACTACAACTACTACTACTGCTGCTACTTCTACTACTGCTACTACTACGACGACGACGACTATGACGACGACAACGGCGACGACAACGACGACGACTCACTGAGTGTATTCAGGGATATCACTTTCACATATGCTACCACTGCCATCATGTGGTTTTTACATAGGGACTAGCTTCTTTTATGATGCAACAATTTTATTTTGTAATGTACAGGAAGAAGCTGCATATCTACTTTAATCAAGGTTGTCTTATTTCACACGGGCTCGTCTCAGTGTTTTCCTTGATATGGTCTAAGTTCGTCCTAATTAAACCTTTTCTGGCTACGTCTTCTATGTTATTCTACTTCAATTCATACGACACAACTGAACCCATCTGACAGTGCGTAATATGGAAACCTGGGAGCGTATGTTGTTACCGCCTCCCATGGTCGGGATAACTGCTGTGTTCTCCTTCAGCTATCGCAAACTGATTTTATTCAGCTGAAAGTGAGCCATAGGAGCTCTGTTCAAGCTGCCTCACAGTGAGGAATACAGTGCAGCTTTTCTCATATGAATAACTAGCAGGGGTACCCGGCGTTGCCAGGCCAATAAGGCGAACACTCTAATCCTATTTGTTCTAGTTCAGTCTGTCTTTCTACTCCAGAAAGACCATGTACCTCTTAAGCTTTTGAAGAGGGATTATAAGAGGTCCAGGAACTTTCTATTTAAGCATTTGCAGATTAATGCACAGCATTTGTGCGCACTTGTTTACTATTATCTGTGACCTCTAATGACCTCCGACCGGTGACCTCAAATTACCTCGGAGGTCAACCTCACATAGCTTATGTCCGAATTGGAGGTCATGTGAGTTTCCATGCAAAAATCTGGGCTGCTGGGTCCAGGCATTCCAGTGTGTATTACCGGTGACCTTAAATGACCTCGGAGGTCAACCTCACATAGCCTATGCCCGAACTGGAGGTCATGTGAGTCTCCACGCCAAAAATTGGGCTGCAGGGGTACCCGGCGTTGCCCGGACCAGGAAGGCGAACACTATACCGGTCACCTCAAATGACCCAGATCTGAAATTTGACCCGCCTAAAACCATCCATGGGTCACAGTGATTCAGAATATATATGGGTGTGGGGGTCTCTGGCCCTTGGTTTGGGAGTGACTGAAGGACAAAGAAACAAACAAACAAACCACGCGGCTCTTTTATATATAGAGATTTACCTCCAGGTTAGTATTCTCTTGTAAATTTACTTTAGCTCATAAAGTTTAAACTGATTATGTTTTTTTTTAAATCTTAAAGTAGACCGACTTTTTTCGTTTTACCCTTTCAGGTTCCTATGACTTAGGCATCATCCTACGGAGTAAAGTGACAGAGTTGTCTCAGTCATGAAAGAGTTAATAGTGCCGGCAATAACGTTCTCAAACACGCATGGCTGACTCTCAGCTGAATAAAATAATCTAGCGTTTGCTGGAATGGAAAACTAGAGTTGTCTCGACCATGACAGGGATAATATTACATTATTAGGCTTGTTGAGTCACTGTATCAAACTGTTTTACGTGTTGCAGACTGAGACTGAAGATGATGCAGCGTGGAGGGAGCCTCTTGGTGCTTGTAGTGATGGTGATGATAGTGGCTGTACCGAGTAAGTGCAAATTTTCCTTGAAATATCTTGTACTTTATTCTTGCTGTTACCATAAGCGATATTCTGTTATGGAAGGCCGCCTTGTAGATAAGGAGTTGATGAAGGCGATACCCAACCACTCCAGCTCGAAACTCTTCCCCAAGCTAAATGAAATCGTGTGGAGGCAGTGTGAATGATATAAACATGACGTCCTCGACTCGCAATGAAGGGTTTAACCGTGATAATCTGTCTCGAATACAGTGTCCATGAAATGATTGGCTGTCCTCGTGGTTATTTTCACGAGCCCCACCTTGCTCTGGGTAGTGCGTGAGGCCGAGTTTATTAAGCATTAAAAATGACTTACATTATAGTTAACTTTTCCATTGACTGTTTTGTTTTTTTTAAATATATATAATAACTTCATTATTCATTCGGGATTAGTTGTGAACTGCTTGGTAGAGGTGTAAGTGACGACAAGCGTAGAAACAAGTCAGCCTGAACCAAGCTTAAGAGAGTTTATAAATACAGCTTCTAGTGGTCTAGAGTGGTCAGCACGCCCTCTTTGAAGTGACCGCCTTGCATTGTATTGATCCCAAGGAGACGACTGGAAACTTCCGCCAAGTAATGCCATCAAGGTCTTTCTGGTTATATGCTGGACTACAGTATCCTATAGTCAGGCCCCTACTTCTGGATGGGCTAAAATAAGATTGGGCATAATAATAATTATGAACATGATAATGATAATAATAATAATAAAAATAATAATAACCATCATCATCATCATCATCATCATCATCATCCGGACCTTCTTTCCCACCCTAGGCCAGGGTGAAGAGCAGCAACGTCCAGACAGCTCAAATTTGCCCAGTACACTGGGCCACGCTCCCATTAACTCACTATTCAAGCCCCTGGAATCCTGGCTCTATCAGATACGCCAAAAAACATTCACCACGTTCTGTAGCTTTACATAAACGTATCCGTTAGACTCAATCCGGACGCTGCCCCTTTAAAAAGGGGTGCCAAATCCCTGATCATGAGCTTCTCCTCACAATATTCATCCAGCCACAGCGATCTCTTGTCAGTTTCCTAGCCTCACCGACTTCCAAACCTCTCTTCCTTACACACTCATCCACCTTATCCCTCTACCTTTTCCTTGGCCTACCTCGCCTCTTCCCTCCTTCAAATTCGCTCAGATACACCTTTTTCACCACTCATTTGTTGTCCATTCCCTCCACATGACCATTGCATTTTAGTATGTTCTCTTCGATTCTGGTATCCACAGACTTCCTCACCCCACATCTTTTACGAATCACATTCTTTCGTATCCTATTCACTCTCTGTACTCCACATACATTCCTCAGCAGTCTCATCTTCACTGCTGTCACTCTTGATTTTTCATTTTCATGCCACACCATAGTCTCACATCCATATGTTAAAGTTGACACCAACACCCTTTCATGTAAGCCTCGTGCAGCTGCAACACTCAAGCCTTTATTTCTCATCAAGGCCTTCATTGCATCAGCTACTTTCCTTCCTTGTGTCACTCTGCTTTCCACTTCTTTTGCACATTTTCCTCTCTTTTCTATCACTGTACCCAAGTATTTGGACTCTCTCACCAATTCCAGTCTCTCTCCATTCACTGTAAAATCACATTGGCAGTAACCTTCTCTCTCAAAAACCATCACTTTACTCTTTTCTACATTTACTCTCAAGGCACGACGCACACAGACATCAGCAAAACTTTGCACTAGTCGACCAAATTCTTGTCTGATTTTTGTAATTAGTACTGCATCATCATCATACAACAAATCTGAGATATTCCATCCATCACCATCTATTATCAACCCCATCCCCCTCTCCATTACTCGTGTTTTTACTTCCCTCATCACCCCATCCATATATATATATATATATATATATATATATATATATATATATATATATATATATGTCATCTGTACATACACCTCATCAACTCCAGCTGCTTTCCCATTTTTCAGCCGTTTCACAGCATTCTTCACCTGTGCGAGTGTCACGTTTCCTATCATTGCATTCCTTCTCTGCACACCCTCAAAACATATCATGTTTGCAACCGCTCTGCTCTCTCTTAATCCCATTCATCAAGCTTTCAAAATATTCTTTCCATCTGGTCCTTACTTCATCCCTATGGGTTAATAATCTACCACCTACATCCTTCACACAATCACATTTCTTTCCGCTGTCATTTCTACATTTCCGCACCTCTTTCCAGAATAACTTCCTAGATCATCACTTACCTTCTTTTTCCTCTTCACTATTCTCGTTACTTGCTTCTTGCTCTCAATGTATACAGTTCTTATTTCAAATGAACCCATGTCCTGTAACCACACTAGACTCTTCTTCCTCTTTTCCTCCATTTCTCTCTTAACGTTTCATCCCACCATGCCGTACCTTTCTTTGTTGTTACTCCTGCCACAACACACACCGCATTAGCATTCCTAACTAAGCAATCCCTATATGCATTCCACAGGCTGTCCAGATCCATTTCATTCCAATTCACTCATTCCAACTCCTCCTCTACTTTGATCCTGTATTCATCTGCCATTTCTTTGATCCTTAGCTTCTCGACTTTCAGTCTTTCTCCCTGACTGTTCCTCTCTCTCCTTGTCCACCTCACTCCTTGTCCACCTCACTCCTTTCAACTTGATCTTGCATACCACAATCATATGATTGACAGACCTCCACATCGTCCTCTCACGGCCCTCGTATCAGGAACCATTCCCAGCACAGACCTCTCTACGAGCACGTAATCAATCAGGCTTCTTTCAACACGATCCCCGTTCCCTTTATACCATGTATATTTATGTGTATCTTTATGTTTGAAATAAGAGTTATAAATGCACAACCTCCTTTCCTGACACGTATCCTTCAGTCGCTTCCTATTATCATTTTCTCCTGGCACTCCATTACAACTCATTACGTCATCCTCAGGACCAATGGCTACCCTTCCATTCATATCGCCCATTACGATCACTTTATAGCTCCTGGGCATTTCTTCCTCTGATTCATCCAGCTCATCCCAAAACCTGTCATTCTCTCTCTCTCACTCCTGTCATCACACGATGCACACGGCGCAATCTCAACCACTTTCACCTTCTCAGGCTTGAACTTGGCATACATACCTCTTGAGTTGACACGTGTGTAATCTCTCATTCCACTCTGCCACACTTCATTCATCAACAAAGCAACTCCTTCCTTGCATCTTCCTTGCCCATTCATGCCCGACCTCACACTCTACACCCTCCCACTCCTCCACGTCACACCCATTCATCTTTGTTTCACACAATGCTATGACGGCATATCTCGCACTCTTGAACACATTCACCACTCGCTTGTTCTCCTCATTCACACCTCTCACATTCCACATGGCCATGCGAATCTGCCCATTTGCTTGGAGCCCTGGGGCATGTATTGGACCATCTGAAGCAATCTGAAACTCCTGCCATGATTAAGTGATTTTAGATAAGGAAATCTGGGGGACACTTAACCCCGCCAAAAATTCTGGTTGTACAGTATGGTTACTTTCCAGCTTAGTAAAAGGCTCCCTGGGTACTGGAAACCATTCGGTTTGTCACTCAGTGCAGAGACCATGAGGCATCCCTACACTGAATGAGTGGATGATGGACGCCCCCATCTACCACTAATAATAATAATAATCGATATTATAATGATCCGATTTCTGTATGCTTGTTGGTTTGTTTGTTACCGTGACACAGCAAATGCGGTGCAACGTAATGCAATCTTTGTTAGAGGAAGGTACCGTTAAAATATTCTGAGTTGAAGACTAAAATAATTTCTATTGCAATCAGGCCACAGGTTCCTGAGTTATGACTCATATCTGACCTTTTGACATCAAGCGGAGGCAGCTGAAGGCGGCCTTCAAGCAAGTGGTAATAATAATAATAATGATAATAATAATAATAATAACATAAGGAGCCCCCTGTGTGGCAGCGACAGTCGGGTCTACAACAACCCCTGTCAGTTCCAGGCCGCCAAGTGCAGGAATTCAGCCCTCCGTTTGGCCAAGAACTGCTCCATCTGTCCGCATGGCCTCTGTCCCGATGGTTGTAGGTGTCCACTGAGGGAGTGTCCGGCAGATCGGCTCTCTTCTTCTCCTTTTCATCAGTGTTACTATGATATATGTAGTAAATAAAACTTACGGCCTCTCTGTCAAACTTGTGTGGAAATCCAGCAAAGCATGCTGTATAACGCTATACTTTTTAAATAACGGACATCATTACAGTATATGTAAGTAGGTGGTTAAATATTAGGGCTGCAGTGAGATAAGGATGTGCGATGCATGACTACGAGTATTTTAAACATATATGAATGAGGCGATGAGAGAAGCTTAAACCTCGAGTTGTGGGGAGAGGGGCGGAGGTGGTAATAACTTGTGAAGGATGGAGTATTTTTATACACATGTGTTATCTGCTGATAGTGAGCATGAGCGTTGGAGGATGATGTCGAGTTTTGTGAATATCTGTGAGCGTAGTGTTTTGAAAGTATATATAGATAAGAGTAAAATGATAGTTGATGTGAGGGAAAGTAACTATTACTGTGGTGTGCTGCTGAATGGAAGAAACTTGAACTGGTTGATTGATTGATTGAAAATAATTACAATATGGCGGCGCAACTGCCAGGGTCATATGCCGCCGGATGACAAAGTAGAAGACACGGCAAAATAAAAAGTGCCTATTCAAAATAAAGTTACTATCTGTTAGTAGGAATAAAACACTAAAAATAATAAAAGAATAATTTATAAAATAACAATTACTTATAAAAGTGGAAGGAGGCCCGCCTCCTGAAGAAAACTAAAAACATCAGTAAAATCGTTAGAGGCCTCACCAAGCATCGAGGATAAACAGTAGGCACCATCTGCTCCCCCATGCCTATGAAGGAACCTCTGACGCAGGCCCCCCAGACTCGGACACTCGACCAGCAAGTGACAGACAATAAGGGGAACAAGGCAGTCATCACAGTACGGTTGAGTTTCACCACACATGAGGAACCCATGTGTAAGCCGCGAATGCCCAATGCGAAGCCTAGCAAGAGCCACCTCCAGTCGCTGAGACATAGAGGGAAGAACCCTTGGCACAACCACTCTCTGAAAGATTTCTTTTAGTTTATTGTGAGAAACACCATCCCAGTGTCTCTGCCAACACGGACGAATTGCATACAGCAAGTAAGGTGTTACATCAGAAACAGGAAGTGGGTAGTCAGCTGGGGGCTGTTGAGAAGACGCAGCTTTAGCTAAAGTATCTGCCCTCTCATTCCCCACCACACCAACATGTGCAGGAACCCAACAGAAGTCTACACGGCGGCCACGGCGGCCAAGAAGAAAAAGCCACTCTAAAATTGATAAAACCAATGGATGGGATGCATTAAAAGACTCCAGTGCAGACAAAGCACTACGCGAGTCACTATAAATCACAAAAACGGATTGGGGGAGAGTAAAAATGATTTTAAGAGCATACAAAATTGCAGTCAGTTCTGCCATATACACTGAAGTAATGCCAGGAAGGCTACCGCCCCTAGTAAAGGAAGAGGAGACAACACCAAATCCTACTCCAGTATCAGTCTTAGACCCGTCAGTATAGACGGGGACAGAACCCTCATGAATGGAGGCATGTTCTAAAAAGAGAGAGAGGGACACCTGAGAGGGAAG
The DNA here is from genome assembly GCF_032717465.1 of Coenobita brevimanus. NCBI lineage: Eukaryota > Metazoa > Arthropoda > Malacostraca > Decapoda > Coenobitidae > Coenobita > Coenobita brevimanus. Next base: position 24,039,172 of record NC_137013.1, on the reverse strand, counting down.
TGAGCCCTTTTTTCCAACATCGGACCTACAGAATGTCACGCGAGGGAGTAGCCAAGAACCCACCCTTGGGATCCGATGTGGACAAATTGCCAGTCTTGGGAGAGAGAGGGCTAGCATAACAGACCGGACCCTGTAACCAAATGGCTTTGGGAAATTAGGACGGGTCTCAAAAACAGAAGATCGGGAATCCTGTGAGACAATGGCACAAGAAATTGAGTCTGGAATGCGGTGAAGACGATACCAACACCTCATCATTAGCAACTGGCGTCGCAAGTCCAAGGGGAGTACACCAGCATCTACCAACAAACTTGGAGTTGGGGATGATCTGAATGCCCCGGTTGCCAGACGAACACCAGCATGATGCACAGAATTTAACAACTGGAGGCGGGCATCTGTTGCAGAGGAGTAGACCTCACACCCATATTCAACTTTAGGAAGAATAAGAGACCTATGCAAGAGGAGGAGGGTCTGACGGTCAGCACCCCAAGAGGTATGAGCCAAAACCCTCAAAAGACTCAAAGCTTTAAGACAAGCCACCTTAACAGAACGAATATGAGGAACCCAGGTTAATCTTCTATCAAACAGAAGACCCAGAAACCAAGTCTCTTCCACACAGGATATTCTTCTACCATAGAGATACAAGTCAGGGTCTGGGTGGACTCCTCGAAGACGACAAAAATGTATAGCCACTGTCTTTGCTGAAGAAAAATGGAAACCGCGTGTTTCTGCCCAGTCAGAAATTCTATTGAGAGCCAGCTGCAACTTCCTCTCTATCAGAGACATTCTAGACGCAGTGAAGGAAATCGAGAGGTCATCGACATACAGTGATCCTCGTACACCATCAGGAAGTACACTGATGACGCTGTTAATGGATACAGTGAACAGGGTAACACTAAGGATACTCCCCTGTGGTACTCCATCTTCTAGTGCTCGGGCATTAGAAAGCACTCCTCCCATTCGCACCCTTAAAATTCGGTTAGATAAAAACTGCTGAATAAAAACAGGTAAGCGCCCACGAAGACCAAACTCATGAAGAGAGAGTAAAATACCATGACGCCATGCAGTGTCATATGCCTTTTCCAGATCAAAGAAGACCGTGACCTGGTGTTGGTTAGTGGAAAAAGCCTCACAGACAGAAGATTCCAAGGACAGTAATGCATCAGAGGTAGATCGCATTTTTCAAAAACCATACTGGGCAGGGGATAAGAAGTCACCTCTCTCTAAAAACCACACAAGCCTAACATTGACCATCTTTTCCAAAACTTTACATAATAGACGTCAAAGAAATAGGCCGATAATTCGTCGCCTGTTGGTGGTCCTTACCTGGTTTGGGGATGGGGATAACTACAGCAACACCCCAACAAGCCGGAAACTTCCCAGAACACCAGATCTTATTAAACAGTGAAAGCAAAAACAACAGGGACTCATCAGACAGGTGGCTTAAAAAGGCATAAGGAATATCATCAAAACCAGGAGAGGAATCATGGCACTGCGACAGAGCTGACTGGAGTTCAAAAATTGAAAATGGAACATTGTAAGGCTCTCCCCAGAAGAGGCAAAACTTAGACAACGAGATTCCAAATGCCGACAGTGGCAAGCCAAAGGTGTATCTGCATCCTTCTTTGACACACTGGCAAAATTGTCAGCAAGCAATTCTGCAACAGCAAATGGATCAGCCACAGTTCCACCTGGTGCAGATAAAACAGGAGGGGATGGAACAGTAAATTTACCTGAAATTTTCTTTACCCGGTTCCACACCTGGGTGATGGAAGTCCTCGAATTGATGGAGGAAACATAACCCTTCCAGGACGAACGCCTGGCCTCCTTTAAGACCCGCCTCATATGAGCTCATGCCCTCTGATACGCCACCAAATACTGAGGATCCCCACGGTGACGACGAAGTCGTGAGAAGGCGACTCGTTTGGCTCTCACTGTGGAACTACACTCCGAGTTCCACCAAGGAACCGGACGTTTAGGAAACTGACCCTTTGTTTTTGGAATAGATAATAGGGCTGCACAGTGCAGCACGGTATTGAAATATGACACAGCCTCCGTAAGACAGCCAAACTCATTGACAGAAAGGGAAATGGAACTTAATTCCCCGAAATATGGCCAGTCAGCCTTATCCAGAAGCCAGCGAAGAAGACGTGGCTGAGGCCCACCTGCACTAGCAGTTAAGAGTAACGGAAAATGGTCACTGCCATACAGGTCTGGCAACACATCCCAGTTAAAATCTAAAAGAGCATCAGCTGAACATAAGGACAAATCAATGGCAGTAAAAGTTCCTGTCTGGCTATGGAAATAAGTCATTATATTGGAGTTTAAAATGCCTAACTCCTCATCTTCCACTAAAGAGGCCAGCATAACACCCCGAGGGTTGGCCTCACTGTTTCCTCATAGTGGATGGTGACCATTCATATCGCCTAGTAACAGAAAGGGAGAAGGAAGGCCATGAATAAGGCGTTCCAGATCCGCCCTTTCAACAGTTGCACTAGGAGGTAGATAAAGACTGCAAACTGTATACTGCCGATGTAAAAACATCCGGACAGCAACTGCCTGCAAGGGACTGGAAATATCCAGATGACTATATGGAATATCCTGGCGAAGGAAGATAGCAGCACCTCCATGACGACCTTGGCCCATCACAGGATCAGAATAAAAAGCATTGTAGCCAGAAGGACCAGCAGGAGCAGTATCACCAACCATGGTCTCCTGGATACACATGCATAGCGGAGTAAATTGAGAAACTAGATGACACAGTTCCTCATAGTTAGCACGTAAACCCCAACAATTCCACTGGATGATAGAACCCATAGTGGAGGGGAAAATTATTAAGTGCGGGACTGTACACCTCCTGACATGCGAGTGGGTTTGGAATGATGCTTAGGAAGGCCCTTGGTAAGAGATTGTCCAGCACCAGGAACCCGCGCTTTATATCGAACATCCATGGGCAAACGTGAGGACGTGGAAGAGGAAAGTTTTACAACACTCTTCCTTTGAGGTGGAATAACATTCGGTTTGGATAGATGCTTGGAGGCCGCCTTGGGTAATGTGGGACGGCCAGTGCTACCATTAGAAGCTCCAGAAGTGGAAAGAGAGTCGACAGGATTAGAACCCTGCAAGGTTGACATTGTACTTTTCAGAACGGACGCATCGGCGGTCTGCCCAACACCATCCCCAGGTGGGTACCTGACTACAGGTGAACCACCAGCAGCAGCTTCCATTTGGCTAGACCTCTCAGCCTCTGAGGCAGAGGGAACAGTAGAGAGGTTGATACAAGGTTCGACAACAGAAACCTTAGGTGGCCGGCTTTCAGGCTCTGAGGACTCTGACGAATTACGATGATGTTTGCCGGATACAGAAGGAGCCTCATTCATACTGGACAAGGGGGGATGAGTCTCGTCAGCGTGTACATCTGCCACCACCACAGAAGTAAGCGAACCGTCAGCCACTGAAGTGGAGGCAGAGACAGTTGGAGCAGTGGGTGGATGAGCATCAGTCACACACTTATCAGTAATTCCAGGGTTAACAACATCCGTCAAATCAGTAGTTGGGGAAGTGGTCACTGTAAAGGGTCGTGGCAACTTCTGGGACGCAGAACGACGTACAGGTGCCCCAGAAAGGAAAGAAGTATAAGTAACTCCAGGCCAAAAGAAGAGAGTCTGGGCCCTCCTCTTTGCTTCTGGAAAGGGAACCTTCTCACGTGCATGAATGGATAAGATCTCCTTTTCAAGGCAGTATCTTGGACAGCTTTTTGAAAAGACAGCATGAGGACCTCCACAGTGATAGCATTTAATGGGTCCTGTACAGTCACTGGTATGGCTTGATACACCACAAGAGACACAAACACCAGGAAGTCCAGCTTGTGCACGACGGCAAAATTTGCTGACATGGCCATATCCCTGACAGTGGAAACACCGCCTTGGGGAGGGCACATATGGCTTCACAGGAAGTGACAGCCAAGCCAGCTTCACAGATTTAGGTAGCATTAACCTACCAAATGTCAGGAACAATGTCGGTGTTGGGGTCAAAATTCCTTCAATTTTCTTCTGTACACGTTCGACCTTCACCACGCCTGACGACTGCATTTCCTCCAACAACCTGGCCTCTGAGTATCGAAGGAGGTCACGAGAAAAGATCACTCCTTTACACTGGTTGAAAGTACTGTGTGGAGTGCATGAAACATCTAATCCAGAAACCGAGGTCAAATTCAACAATTGCATGCTCTCGTCAGGCGACGATACTTCAATGAGGATGCTTGCATCACCCTGGGATGATATTCGGGGTTCTCTGCCACAAACTGAAATAATCGAACGGTGCAATTCAAATATGTCAGTATCCAACACAGATCCACCTCTGGAGGATCTGAGCACTAGATACTTGACAAATGACTTAGGCTCTGTGTCATCTGAGCTGAACCCAAGAGCCGAACCAACCCGACGTGGTTTCCTCCCAGTCCCAGTTGAACGCTGGGGCATAGGAGGAAAGCCACAACGGGCCTGAAAAGGCTCCAGAGTGGCTATGAGGGTGGTGCAATCTGAAGTATGTCCTGGGACAGAGGCCGTGTCGTCAACAACATTTTTATCAATATTCGCCATATGGTCTGCTATAATCTTCATTCCCCCACCCCCCCACCCACCATGGAGTCCAACAAGGGGAGGCCATATGTCAGGGACAGAGCCACTGACGACCCCAGGGGTAGCAGAGGAGTATACGCAGGTAACCAATGGGGGACCCGGACAAGGGTGACTCCAGGACGATAGGAGCCACCAGGCCCTGCAGTGCCCACTTGACCCTAGCCAAAGCATGACCAGCCGATTGACCTGGTCGGGCCCAACCAGGCCGCCCGTCTAGCCAGAATAAGGGACCAAAGAGGTGTATTGGTAGCTGCAGGGCGCATCGTGCAGCATCGCTCAACCTCCAGGACTCCCGTCTCCCAGCATTACAGGACGCCACGCACGGCAAACACGTGGGGAGGTAACAGTCCCACCCTAGGTGGCAAATGGGCAGGGACTAACATCACCAGCAGACCTCCTCCACCAGTGATGTAGGGGGGTGCTTGGTCCACGAGGCCGACAAATGCCGAACCCTACAAAGGTAGTCACGCCTCCAAAGTAGATGGCACAGCCAACCACGCTTCAAGCCCCACCACCACGTCAAGGTGACCCCCTGCAGCGGGGAACTTGAACTGGTGAGAAGTTTAAGTACCGTTATGCAGTAAATGAAAAAAAAGAGGTGAATGTACTGTACGTGTACAAGGGAAGGGGAAAGCAGACTGGCGCAGGGAAGGAAACTGTCTGGAGCTATGAAGACACTGGTATTAAATATAGGTTTGGGTGTGGTGGCTTCTGAAGGTTTGCATGAAGCAGTGTAAGTGCCCACATTAACCCATGGATGAGGCATTATTATGGAATGACAGCGAAAAATCAAGGGTAAGAGCAGTGGTAATGGCTATTGAAGAACATGTGTGAAATGAGTGGAACGGTTAGGCTGAGGAAGTTATGTGAGACACGAAACATGTGGGGTAAGAAGTCTGTGGATAAAAGGAGAGAGAGTGTGCTTCACTGACATGACCATATAGATAGAAGGGATGTCGACAGAGTCGAGGAAAGGATATAATTATGCAAGTGAGTTTGAAGGTGGGAGGAGGAATAATATGCCAAGAAGAAGGTGGCTACAGTAGATATGGTAAATGAATGTGTAAGAATGCGAGGTATAGAAGTTGATGAGACCAGGCAACTATCAGAGCAAGGTGACTGGATGAATTATGTAACGAGGAGGACATGACAAGGCTTCGGCACTCCTTTTTTAGTGAGAGACAATGAATGTACGTTGGAGGACTGCTGGGACTCAGGGATCGTGCTGGTAAGTCTACACCCACAGTCGAAAAAAAAAAAAAAAGGACTATCGAGATGGATATAAAGCTCATCCATAAAGAGGAAGAAATGTGTTATGGTTATACCTGTGCAGAGGTGCCAGGATTCTGAGAGCTTGAATGATGTGAGAATGAGTCTGGGGTCCATTTCGCTGTGCATGCTGCTGATAGTGTTCCCTGTACAGTTTCCTCTTTGTTTCCGGACCGCGCCTCACACCATCCTTAGGAGGCTAAAAAGGTCAGGATAATGATTATGATGTTTGTAATGGATCTTCTGGAGAAATAAAATTCACAATAAATCTAACGGCGTATTTTCATATTATATTCTACCAAACACCGGACGATTTAATGCAGCTTAAGACAGACCTCTGGTAACGAAGAAGGTATTAATGAAGAACATAACTCCTCCAGTTCGAAAAACGTCTCTAAATCTAAATAAAATCGTCTGGTGGTAGCAATGCGTTGTCGGCGTGAAGCCTTTAATACTGTATGTCCAAATGCAGCATTTTACCTACTCATCAGTACACATGCTGTAGACGCTATGGTATGCCCGCGAACATTTTTTTTTTTTTTACGTCCCCACACTATGCTGCACTTGCCCAGTTTTATTTTCTGGCTTTTTTCTGTCTCTTTCTTCTTCTTCTTCTGCTTCTTCTTCTTCTTCTTCTTACTTTCTTTCTTTCCGCATGTCTTCCAGACACTATTCAAAAGGCGACATTTCCTTATTTCTTCACTAATTTTCTTCAAACTTGGTACAATTATTCCTTGGACAGATACCTCAAGACACCTTTCTTTTATCTTTCTCTTTCTTTTACTTGTTTAATCTGGGTCTTTCAAAGGGATTGATGGGGTCAGACTCCAACCACATAAACACAGTTCTGTGGACCCTCTGTTCTTACATGTTCATTTGCCATCATGGCAATCTACTCAGAAGTACATGGGCGAACAGTAGCTGTGTCGCGGCCATCCTGCAGTCCCTGGGTATTGTTGTCAATCTTTAATTTGCTTTTGTCTTTCCACCACTTTACTACACTCTTAAATTTGGCGAAGATCTTTTGTTCTGAATAGCTTAATGTAGATTATTTCCAACTCCTTCACTGCGGAGGTTTTTCCCAGCGTTAAGCAAAATCGTCTGGAGTTTGCAAGAATTAAGTATAGAAAAAGTTATCTTAATGAAGAGATTTAGGGTTGTTGAACCAACCAAAAACAAAAACTTTCAAAATACTTAACTAGTATATTCAATTTAAGGCTTATCAATATATGAAATTTTGAGGAACTGTTATTGTTAATACATCTCAAAAAAAGAATAATAAATTGACCTAATATAAAGAGGTGTCCACACTATGACCAGAAGAAGGTTACAAGATATACCTGGTAGCACTGAACTTTCAATTTACAAGACATCCAAATTGACTCTGCTGTGGATCAGAGGTGGGCACCACCAACGATAATTCAATTCCGCAATGCAAATCCGCAAACTCAAAAAATTTTCTTCCGCAACCGCAAATCCGCAAAATTCTTGAAATTTGCTGTTCCACAAATGAAAAAAAGCAAAAGCAAATCATTTACATAAAATTATAGTCATAGTAAAACCAAAATATATATTTCAGTTATTATTATTAGTATATTAGACTGGTTTTACTTCAAAAAAAGGGTAAATGTTTCACTACTCTTATAAATGAATTAAATTATTATACTTCACAGATCACACTTGGCAAGTTGACACACCAGTCCACCTCTATTCCTCAGCTCTAACCTCCTCAGTCCCCACTCCTTAATCACAGTCAGACTCATCCAACAACTGAGACAACTCCAACATACAGTATATCCATCCATCTATTTATCTATCTATCTATCTATCTATACTGATACTGCTTGGGGAAAGGTGGTCGTCTGGTAAGAAAAATGGTAAAATTTGTTCAGTATCATTTCGTATTGTTACGTCCCTGTCCCAAACTGCCACAGGCTCCAACAGCTGTAATTCAAGATAGGCAGGATGTTGCCCAGTGAGTTGTTCTTCCTATGCGCAGCCTTTTGGTGTACAGCACACAAGGTCAGCTGAGGGGAAAATAAACACTTGCTTCTTACATTTACCGTCTTTATTTTCCAAATAATTACACTTCATGCTTTCCAACTTCACTTCACTATTTTCACAAGCACCGAAGATATGCAAACTGCAATAACACTTCACTGCCAACAACACTTCGCTATTTTCACAAGTTCCGAAAATATACATACTGCACTGCACTGACACTGAACTACATTCAAATCAAACTGAAAACCGACAGAACTTGCTCTAGTCTTTTCCCCATCCTTATATAAGCTTCCTATATTCTAGATTATTCTATTGCATCTATAAAGTTCTTCTGCATTCACGAGGGAGCAAAGGTTTCAACCGTTACCAACTCGGAGACATCTAAAACATGCCAGAGTTTTCTTACACTGCATAACACACTAAATTATTTAGCATACAAACTTAAATTACATAATTTAACAAACAATCACATAAATAAAACATTACTGAGAAAAAGAGCAAAAAAGAATTAATGTACAACTTACGGCATAACTATCCTCACAATAGCGACTGTAAAATACCAGAAACTCTGACACGCAACTGTAAAATACCAAAAACATTGAGAAACTTCCAGACTATCTAACTAGCAAATCTCGCTTCTCAAAACTATCCCTTCCCTTGTCCTTTGTCGTCCCGACAAAGCTACACAATGTATACAAACGTAATCCTTAATCAAAACTAAACATTTAATTATACACAAAATAATCCTTCAATTTATCAGATCTTCTCCTATGCCGCTTCCTTGACGTCCCTGCTTCTCCACACAGTCCACTCCTCCTGGAATGTCTTGGTCATCTTCCTGATCCACATCTTCTCTTGGGAAACTGTCACCATCCTCTTCAGCTCCATGGTCCTCCTCAACATCCTTGGCTGCGGGAGAGCACGGTTCCTCGGAGACGTCCCAGCTGTACTGTTCTGGCCCCATGGTACTGCCACAGACAGTTTATGCGTATCACCTTTGGGGGAGATTTCTTGTCTCCCCAGATCCGATACATTATGTCTAATAGGCGGTCCAGCAAAGTATAAGGCCCATCCCACAGGCTTTGCAGCTTCGGTGACTGTCCCTTTTTTCGCTGAGGAGTGTGTAAGCAAACTTGGTCACCATGCTTGAAGCTCATCTCACTTGCCTGGGCATCAAACTTGCACTTCATTACCTTTCCTGAAAACTTAAGGGCTCCTCACACTTGATGATGTACCTCAGACAGCCTTTCCTGAAGATGCTTCACATAGCTGGAGGCGTCTGTAGGTAGCTCTTCACCAGGTGGTCTTCCCAAAACAAAGTCAATGGGTAAGCGTAACTCATGGCCCAACATCAGTTTTGCATGGGTGTAGCCAGTAGACTCACGGGATGCAGACCGATATTCCATCTGCAATGCAGGTAAATTCTGGTCCCATTCCATTTGTCCCTCTAAGCAGTACATGGCCAGTTCTTGTTCCAGGGCCCAGTTGAATTTCTCCACCATCCCATCTGACTGGCCTTAATGGGGTCGTCCTGGTCTTCTTGATCCCCAGCAACTTGCAGCACTCACGGAACATAGCAGACTCGAAGTTTCTACCCTGGTCTGAATGTAGCTCTTGTGGCATCCCAAAACGACAGAAAAACTGGTCAACCAACACATGAGCAACAGTCGCAACCTCTTGATCGGAAATGGCATAGGATTCTGACCACCCTGTGAAGTAGTCCATGGCGACACATATATACTGGTGTCCTCCTTCAGTGAGTGGCAGAGGTCCAGCAATGTCCACAGCGACTTTTTCCATCGGTGCAACCACTTGGTACAGCTGAAGAGGGGGGCAACCACATTTCTTGGGTCCCTTCTTGGCATAACACACATCACAGGCCCGACACCACTTTTCAACATCCTGACACATGCCAATCCAGTAGAACCTCTGTCACAGCCAGCTTAGAGTTTTCTTCACTCCCAGGTGCCCACTAGTGATCTCGTTATGAGACTCATCCAAGATCCCAGACCTCATTTGCTTCAGAACCACCAATTGCCAATACTTGCTGAGGTCATTGGCTGTCTCCCACTGATGCATCAGTAGTCCATTGTTCAAACGAAGAAGGTCCCACTGACTCCAGTGGCCCTGGTTGCAGGGATTAACCGGGAAACTTCTTCCCAAGATGGTCTCACTGTACTCTGCTGCAGCCACTCTAGCACTGGTTGTAAATCTGCATCCTCCATCTGCATCCTCTTCAGGTCTCCTTCATTTGACACTGGCCCTGTCACTGCAGTGCGGCTGCATTTCTTACTATGATCTTCCTATTTACAACACTGCAGGGTGTGTACCCGTCCAGGACGGTGCTGTACCTCATAATCGTGCTGGTCTAGCGTCCCGAGCCAGTATATCAGTTGTCCTGGATTCTTTAACGTCTTCAGCCACTTCAGTGCCTCATGGTCTGTCCTGATGATGAAGTAAGACCCATACAACTAGGGATGGAGGAAATCAAAGCTTTTCATCACAGCCAAGAGCTCCCTATGGGTCACACAGTAGTTCTGCCCCGGTAGGCTGAGCTTCTTTTTGTAATATGCCACCACATGCTCTCTGTCATCCTTCGTCCGTGACAGGACTCCATCAATAAAATGGTCACTAGCAACACAGTCCAGGATGAATGGCTGACTCTGAACTGGGTATGGCAATACTGGAGAGTTTGCCAAAGCATGCTTGAGTTCATCGAAGGCCTTCTGAGTCATTGCAGTCCACGTAAACGTACTTCCTCTTCTCCAGTGACTTGTTCAGAGGGGCAGCTATCGATGCAACCTCCTTTACAAAATGCCGATAGTAGGTGCACAGGCCCAGGAAACTCCTTAGCTCTTACACACAAGCTGGAACTGATACTGATACTGATCCATTTTGTTCGCATCATCTAATATAACTAGTAATCATATATACATGTGAATTCAGAAGCCCAGGTCTGTTGAGCCGGAGCTCTTGTACAGACCTGTTACTGGACTTACCGTGCCGAAGAAAAACAAACAAGACCTATAGATAACACAAACTTATATAAAAATGCGTAACTTTAGTTCTCACAATAGTCATTATACACATACATAACATTATGGATAAGCATATACAAAAACATCGTATAAAATCGTATATAATGAACAGACATATATGCAACTAGACAGGTTATACACAAGTAACACAGATAATATATACAATGAAACAAGAGAAAATAATGAATATATAAAAAGAATTAGATACTAATAAGTATTTAGAAATCTTAGTTTCATATTGTGCTTAAAAACATCACATGTTGTAATAGACTTTAAATCTTCTGTTAGTTGGTTCCAGCATTTCACTCCTCTAACCATTATACTATGCTGTGCATGGAATGTTCTACATAATGGGAGTCTCAGATCATTTGGCCTTCTGCTGTCTGGATTCTGTGATATAAACTGAAAACCACTGTCAATTGGAATGTGCAACACTTCATATGCAAAAGTACGAGTCTGGAGTGATAAAACGTCAGGTAATTTAAGTAACTTTAAGTCCTTGAACTGGCCAGTTTTTCACAGCTGCCACTTTCTCTGGGTCGGTATGGACGCCACCCTCGCCTACAGTGTGTCCCAGGTACTTCACTTTCTTCTGGAACTGGAAGCACTTCTTGGGGTTCAGTTTGAGGTGCGCTGCATGGATCCTGTTCATCCCCTCTGACAGCCTTTCCAATTCCTGGTCGAAAGTCTGTCCAAACACAATTACATAGTCCAGATATGTAGTCCAGATATGTAAGAGCTGTCTATCAGTGCAGGCCTTCAAGTACGCGATCCATGAGACGCTCAAAAATAGCTGGGGCATTGCATAGGCCAAATGGCATCACTTTAAACTGCCTTAAGCCCCGCCGCCCACATGAAAAGATTGTTTTCTCTTTCTCCTTCTCTGCAACCTTGACCTGATGATATCCAGCCTTTACGTCTAGGGTAGAGAACCTGACAGAGCATCCAGGGTGTCATAAATTCTTGGGAAGGGGTATAAACCCTTCATTGTCACATCATTCAGGGCTCAATAATTTACACAGCACCTTACTAAGCCATCCTTCTTCTTTGCCAGAACCACTGCTGATGCCCAAGGACTGATGGACTTTTCTATCACTCCTTGACTTTGGAGATACTCCATCACCTTCTCCATTTCTTGCCTTTGGGCTGGCGCCATCCTCTGAGCTGGCTGTTTAATCGGGCGGTGATCCCCAGTGTCTATACAATGCTCCACCAAATTAGTGCACCCCAGGTCTAGGTCTCCGGTGGAAAAGACATCAGCAAACTTTGTCAGCAGCTGCCTCAACTTCAGCACTTGTGAGCCATCCAGGCATTGGCAACTCCTTGAAAATAGGTCTAGTAAATGGTCAGACAGGTACCTATCTTCCTTGACTACGCTCCCTTTACAGGCCTTCCTCTGATGCCACTCAGGGTCCACTGCCTCGCACAGTCCCAGAATTTCTCCCTCGTTGATCTTCTGTGGCTTACGGGAAAAATTGGCCACCACAACTTGCACCTGTTTCCACCAGTGTTCTCCCCACCATCACTCCGGCCTTCGTCTTGCACCATACATCAGGCTCCTCTACCCCTAGAGAGCTGTCAAAAGAGCCACTAACTTCACGCTGGAGCAATAGTACTGATTTTGGGGATATCACTGTAGTTCGGAGCGCCCTCACCTCACCACCAGAACTGGTACTTCTCACTGCTGTAACGGGAACAGACCTTCCTCGAACCTTCAGCTTCATGGAGCAGAAGTCCAGCTCACATCCCATGGACATCAGATAGTCCAAACCAAGAAGGCAAGGATCCTCCATGTTGGCCACGTAGACCGGAAGAGTAGCCTCTTGCCCTACCACTTCAGTTCGGACATCCAGGGGTTCCCTCAGTTCTGCACGGTGCCCAGTTACACCACACAGTTGTTCTGATGACTCAGGCAGATACCGATGTTGTAACACATCAGGCCCAGAGTCTGCTCTGAGGCTGAATCAGTCACCAAGAAACACTTCTTTCCGTCTATCCTTCCGTCTACTTGTACACTGTCGATTGCAGCTGCCCCTTAACACCAGCCTTCACTAGTTTTCAGCTTCTTTCTGGTCTTCTGCACCCTTCTTCTTATTCTCCTTTTTCTTCTTTGGACACTGAGAACTGAAGTGTCCCACCTCACTACATGTCCAACACGCTTTTGTTACAATTACAGATTTCCTTGCGCTGGCATATTCCTGCTCCTTCCAATTTTAACAATTCCAACCATATTACACAGTGCTGACTTGTGCGATTACGTGTGCACACCCAGCTAATTATGTGGACATTGTTTAATTATTACAAGACCATATTCTCTCTCGACACTCCTGTAATTCTTATAAAAACAACTGTTATGTAATTGTATTATTCATCAGTATAATATATATCAATATGATATTCTCTCATGTATGTACACCCTCCCAAAAAATACTGGTACTCTTACAGCACGTACCATTCTGAAACGTGGATGAATTATTGTGATATATGGGGCATCCTGTAATTATAAGTGCAAATATTATCGTTGGTAATTATTAGAACTATCTATCTATCTATTGCCAGACGCCTTAATCCCGTTTTTTTTTTTTTTTTTTTTATGCGAGGAAGAAGGAACTAAAGGCCATGAGCCCGCAGTAACAGTTCCCTCCAAGAGAAAAACAAAATACAATAGAGAGCCAAATTCAAGATCCGATCATTTTGAGATGCCTGGACACACTGCGTTTGAAAGACTGGAGATCATAGGCAGCAGGAAATACAGACAGAGGGAGACAGTTCCAGAGCTGACCTGTTGCATGAATGAAAGACTGGGAGTAACGGTTAACTCTTGCATTAGAGAGTTGGACAGAAAAGGGATGAGAGTTTGCTGCCAGACGGGTGCTACGCGCCCGTCGTAGAGGTGGAGGAATGCAAGCAGACAGTTCAGAGGAGCAGTGACCATTAAAGTAGCGATAGAAAAGAGATAAAGATGCAACAGTGCGGCGAAGAGACAGAGGTTGAAGGGAGTCAGTAAGAGGAGGAGAGTTAATGAGACGAAAAGCCTTTGACTCCACCCTATTGAGAAGAGCTGTATGTGGGGGAGCCTCCCCACACATGAGAGTTGTACTCCACACAGGGGCGGATAAAACCCCTGTATAGAGTCAACAATTGTGCAGGGGTAAAGAAAGAGCGGAGTCGGCTTAGCACACCCAATCTCTTGGAAGCAGATTTTACAAGAGATGTAATATGATCTTTCCAAGATAAGTCCCGAGTAAATGAAACCCCAAGCATGTTCAAGGATGATGCAGGATTAAGCTGAATATTATTAAACATTAGTGGGTATACCTGTGGAAGATTTTGTTGGGTTGATAGGTGTAAGAACTGAGTCTTAGAAGCATTAAAGACAACCATATTATTTTTACCCCAGTCAGAGATATGAGCCAAGTCAGACATTAGGTGTGTCATAGCCTCATCCCTTGTTTCTTGAAGTAACTGTTGAGATGGGCGTTGCGGGAACCGAATGGAAAGGTGAAGGGTGGAGTCATCAGCGTATGAGTGGATAGGGTTAGATGTACAGCTTAAAAGATCATTGATGAATAAAAGGAAGAGAGTTGGTGATAGGACAGAGCCCTGAGGAACACCACTGTTGACAGATCTAGGAGAAGAACGATGGCCGTCTACGACAGCAGCTATAGAACGACCAGAAAGGAAGCTAGCGATGAAGGTACAGATAGAAGGATAAAAACCGTAGGAGGGCAGTTTGGAAATTAAAGATTTATGCCAGACTCGATCGAAAGCCTTTGAGATGTCAAGTGCAATGGCAAAGCTTTCGCCAAAGTCCCGAAAGGAGGATGACCAGGAGTCTGAAAGGTAGGTGAGAAGATCGCCAGTGGAGCGTCCCTGACGGAACCCATACTGACGATCGGAAAGAAGGTTGTGATAGGAAAGATGCCTTAAAATTTTTTTATTAAGAATTGACTCGAAAACTTTTGAAATACAGGACGTTAAAGCAATTGGACGATAGTTGGAGGGTTGGGAGTGGTCACCCTTCTTTGGGACTGGCTGAATGAGAGCAAACTTCCAGCAAGAAGGAAAGGTACAAGTTGACAGACAAAGGCGAAATAGTTTGCCTAGGCAGGGTGTAAGCACAGAAGCACAGTTTTTGAGAACAAGAGGAGGGACCCCATCAGGCCCATATGCCTTGTTAGTACTGAGGCCAGTAATGGCAGAAAATACATCAACTGAAGAAATTTTAATGTCAGCCATGAGGAAGTCAGAGGGGGGAAGTGATGGAGGAACAGCACCGGAATCGTCTAAGGTGGAATTGGAGGAGAAAGTCTGTGCGAAGAGATCTGCTTTATCAGTAGAAGAAATAGCTACAGAACCATCAGAGTAGAAAAGAGGAGGGAAGGATGATGAGGTAAAGTTGTTAGAAAGATTTTTGGCAAGGTGCCAGAAGGAGCGGGAAGAATTCGAGTTTGGGGTGGCCACAAACAAATCGCCTCCAAGTCGCCCTGTCCCCTGCCATTTCACTGCCCTGCTCCCAACTCACACCCCCTCTCTCATATACCTCTCCACCCCATCCCTCCATCTCATCCTCGGCCTCCCCCTCCCTCTTCCCCTCTCCACCTCACTCACATATACTCTCTTCGTCAGTCTCTCACCCTCCATCCTCTCCACATGGCCAAACCACCTCAGTGTGTTCCTCATAACGCTTCCTATCACATCCACATCAACACCACAACGCTCCTTTATATCCTCATTCGTCAGCCTGTCTCTCCATGTGATTCCACAGGCTCCTCTTAAATAACTCATTTCCACTGCTCTCACTCTTGACTTGTGTCCTTCCAACAATTTCCAAGCTTCACTTCCGTACGTTATAGTTGCTATCACAATAATGTCATGTAGTAACTTTTTCACTTCAATGCTCACTTCCCTGTTTCTTATCACTGCTTTCAAAGAACCAGCAACCTTTCTTCCCTGCTGTACCCTTTCAAGCACTTCACCCTCCAAACCTCCATCCTTACTCATCACACTACCCAAGTCCTTAAACGTACTCACATTTTCCAATTCCTCACCATCCAACCTCGCTGTACATTCACTGACTTCACCTCTCTCAAAGACCATCACTTTACTCTTCCCTACATTCACCTTTAGATTCCGTTTCTTACACACTCTCCCAAACTCATCCACCAAGCCTTGCAGCTCCCCTTCGTCTTCACTCAACAACACAGTATCATCTGCAAACAACAGTACAGGGAGTTTCCAAACACTATCCCCTCTCACCAGGGCCACTCCAACATCCACTACCCTACCCTGTACCTCTTTTATTACCCCATCTATGTACAGATTGAACAAACCATGGAGACATGACACATCCCTGTTTCAACCCAACTTTCAAAGAGAAAAATTCACTTAGTTCACCATCCACACGCACTGCAGCCTTCGCACCATCGTACATACTCTTCACAGCATTCAACAACTTCCCATCTACTCCATATATTCTTAACACTTTCCAAAATCCTTGTCTATCCACCCTGTCATATGCTTTCTCCAAATCCATGAAAGCTGCATACAACTTCTTTCCCTTCTCTAGAAACTTTTCCACTAAAGATCTAAGAATGAATATCTGATCTACACAAACTCTTCCCTTCCTAAAGCCTCCCTGTTCTTCTCCAACTAATTTCTCAGTTCTTTCTCTAACTCTGTCAATAAGTGTCCTACCATACACTTTTACTATTATACTAAGAAGACAAATGCCCCTATGATTACCACACACTTCTTTTTCCCCTTTTCCTTTGTACAAGGGAATAATTATACCTGACTTCCAATCCTCCGGGACTCTACCTTCCTCCCAGGCCAATCTGCACATCTTCCACATCCATTCTACTACTATCTCTCCCCCATGCTTCAGCATTTTACCACACACTCCATCAATTCCTGGGGCTTTCCCCGATTTAACTTTCTTCATTGCTTCCACAACTTCTATCCTACTGATTTCTTCCTGTCTTCTCACCTCCCTCCTTCTCCCAGCCATTCCCCAGCCACTTATACTTGCATTACATCCATCCCCTACGTTCAACAAATCCTTAAAGTGTTCTCTCCATCTGCTCACTTTTTCTCCCTTCTCCACTAATAATCTACCATTTTTATCTTTCACTCCCCTGCTAACTTCGCTTCCACCCTGTCTTACTCTTTTCACCTCTTTCCAAAACATTTTCTTACAGTCCCTCCACTTTACACTCAAATTTCTTCCAAATTCCTCATCCACTCTCTTCTTACTCTCTCTTACTAATCTTTTCACCTCTCTCTTTCTTTCTACATATAACTCTCTCTTCCGCCTCTCAACTTCTTCCACGCCCCTATTTCTCATCCATTCATTGTATGCTTTCTTCTTTTGTGCCACAGCCTGTTTCACCTCTTCAGTCCACCACGCTGTTCCTTGCACCCCCCTCCGTCTTCTCTTCCTTCCACACACCACATCACATGCTGCACATATTTCTTCTGTAAATATCCTACACACACCTTCCACGTCTCCCATCCGCTCCAATTCATATTTGCCCAATCGTTCCTCCACTTCTCTCTTATACTCTGCCATTTTCTCATCCTCTTGTAACCTTTCCACTCTCCTTGCAACTACTCCTTCCTCTCGTCTTTCCCTTCTTCCATTCCTCCATCTTACTTGAGTTCTAATTCTGGCCACCACCAAGAAGTGGTCAGAAAGTCCACTCCCCCAACCTCTATAAACTCTTGCATCCATTACACATCTTTGCATCCTTTCATCCACACACACATAATCAATCATTGCCTTCCTTTCATTCAGTTCACCACCCATCCTTCTCATCACTCACCATGTATACCTGTGGATCATTTTATGCCTGAAGAGGGTATTGGCTATCACCAACCCCCTCCCAGCACAAATGTCCTCTAACGCACTCCCATTCTCATCTATCTCAGCAGGCACACCCCCATCACCAACTATTCCATCCACCTTCACATTCCCAACTTTACCATTAATATCACCAATCAAAAACACTCTCTCATTCCTTCCAAACTTATCCATGCATACCTCTACATTTGTCCAGAACTCTTCTCTCACTCTTCTAGCACGATCTTGCGTTGGCGCATACACACACACAATCGCCCACATTTGTATTCCAACTTTCAACTTTACCCACACAATCCTTGACCCAACTGATTCATACTGTCTTATGCTCCTCTTCCATCTTTTACTCACAACTATACATACTCCTTCCTTTGCCCTCTCATTCTCACCTACTTCTGCACATATACCCCATCCATACTCCCATTCTCTCACATTTTCTCCTCTCCATTTTGTTTCAGTTATTCCACATACATCCACTTTCACACCCTCAAGCACCTGGACAATCTCTCTCTCTTTCACCTCATCATTCGCTCCCCTTACATTCCAGGTTCCAATAACCATGTCCTATGTCCGGTCCTTGCGGTCGTCATCGTTTGGTCAGTCCTTGTCCAAGGCTTATTGTTTGTTTTTTAGTTAGTTGTTTTCCGGGGAGGGGCACTAACCCTCCGCCAACCATAGTCGCCTTTTACGACAAGCAGGGATACTGAGGGAGTATTCTTGAAAAACGCTACCCCCAGGGGGTAAAAAAATCACTTACTGGGTGGTATACGTTTTGAGGCACCACATTTATGCTCATGTGTGTCCGCGGAAGTTGCTCTTTTTCACAACCAACGTACCCAAAGGTGCCGAATAATTTTTGTGCAGGTGTACATTATGCTAAGTAGACTTCCTTGTTAACCAGTGCACGTTTAGTGTTAGCGCCAACATTACCACCACTGCCGCATCAAGATGCATAACCTGGCCCCACCCAGTGACGTGTAAATCACTCACAGCTACAGGATGTATGTCATGATTTGTGACTTCCAACAATGTCTATCATGATTTGTACTAACCCCGTGTGTTATCCATGTAATGTTACTACTTAAAGAAACACGAACTTGAAGCATATAGTTCAGTCAGTGTTACCTTCATGAATCTTCATTGTTCAGTGTTGTTGATTGAATATTTTCATTACTAACGTTCCTAAAGGATGGATGTCACCTGTGTAGTGATGATAACGTGAATACTTCAGTGATGATGTTATTCTGATTATACTGGATATACTAACAAATGTTTTTGTCATTAGTTTTTTTTCTATTAAAGATTCACTTTGGTAATAACTCTACCGTGGTTACTATGTAAATATCATGTATGCATATTACTATTATTATTTCGGTTTTACATTGCTTTGATTCCCCTATGTTGTCTTTAAATTTGGATTAATAGTGATGCCTTATACCTCTTTAGTGATGACTCTTAGTCCTTGTGATAATGGACTCTTTTACCATGGCCATGTGTTTATATTATAATGTATTTCCATACGTCATGTAGATTAACTGCTTCTACTGCATCATTATTTCATTTGTTATTTTGAATTATTATCCATTATTGTACTTCATTTTGATTAGGGCCTACCTACAGCACTTTTCTACTACATCTTTATTTCTTGTTTCAGTTGTTCTTTCGCAATTAATGTAGTTAGACTCCTTATCTGTGTAGAAGGCGGTGGCTCACTCGGTAGAGAGGTGGCCTGCAGTCCTACCGGACCCAGGTTCAAATCCCCGCTGGGGCAGGGAACAGTTTAAGGATTTGAATTTCATGAAATCAGACTTTACTGATCTACCAGAAGACCCGTCGACATGTCGTAAAAATACCCCCGCTAATACCAATACACCAGTCCTGTATGAGACAGCCCTAGCATGTATTTGATATGGACAGTAGGTGTTAGCGCCGAAGTGGTGACATGTAGAGAGGTGTATGGTATGGAGGACTACTGGGCCTAGAGAGCAGGCTGAGAAGCCTCTGCCCAGAGTCGGACACATAAAAAAAAAAATCCCCATTGCGTCAGGGGACACAATTTTTTATTGGCGGGGGAAATTTATTACAGATGACTTTACAGATGATTTGATGATCCCTTATAACTTAGACATTATATTTTTTTCACCTTGCTTATTCTTATGTAAATGTTAGTGTATGTAATATATAGCCATGTATAGTCATGAGCGACCTACGTGATACAAAGCATGCCCACATCGCTGACCTGTGTGGCGCCATCACCATGGATTTGCTGAGCTCGTGTCTTGAAGCTAGGAGAGTGAGGAGTGAGCCGGCTCCTCGGGCAGTTGAATCTATGGCTTACCACGGGCGACACCTGTACATAGTCTGTCCCTTACTAATGCCGTGAAAACCAAGAGGACTTTATACCCACACCTCTCTACAACCTTGAAACATCCGGATTCACTTAGACCATGGATGTTAGTAAAATATAAGGCCGAACTCACACTTCTCTTCTGACGAGACTGAGTGTATATACAATAACTGCTGTAAGCACAGTCACTTGACTGCGACCAGGAAGGTCCTGTGCCACAAGCCCTATCCCGCAGGTGGTGGCAATTCGAGGCACCACCGAATTTGCTGATCATACTGCTGTGGCAATTGTTATGAAGGAAAGGAAATAGAAGGTGTGATGTCTAATATGCATGTAGTGTGGTGTAGACAGTTGGAGGTCGAGATTTTATGAGAGTATGCTGGCCTACTCTGAGTTAATGAATAGGGAGATGATCAGGAACTGGTCCTGAAGGCTGGTGGAACAGTAGCTTCAGCTCTCCCTATCACCGGCTTGCCCTCTACCTAGGGAGTAGGCTATAGCCCTGTTCGACATGTGTTACAGTCTACTCCACCTCTGCCCTTCCGCCCACCACAGAGCAAAATTACTATATCCAATCTCCTTTTCGCCAGTCTCACTCACTTTTAACTCTCAATCTGTTTTAAAGGAGAGGTTTGTGCTTTACACTTTACCGACCGATATGTATTTGGTTCTTTGGTCAGGCTCCACTACTCATCTGCCTCCCAGCACTGCTTACCCCACCCATTTCTGCTCTGATGCCATGAAAATCATGAATATGACTACCAAAGGTACAGGCCAGCCTACAATGCCAAGAAATTACTTGGATCTGAAATGGCCTTAACTGCAGGAAAGTAGCAGGCCATTTCCACTGTTGTACTTCTGACATTCTTCAAACTGTCTGTCATATGAGAACTGGTTGATGCATTAGTTAGACCACTCAGACTGAACAGGGAGAAACCCGACTTCATTCAGGGGCTTGCTGCCACTGGTAACCCAACAGTACAATTGAGGACCTGGATGTCATTTCATTTGTTGTGTGTCGTATTCTAGAGGAACATTGAGAATCAGCAAATGTTATATGTCTACCTTAATGACCTTCTTGTAGACTATAGGCGATAATCTAATCCTCCTTCTTCCTTTTCCTTTTCTCCCTCCCTCCTCCTCCTCCACCTATGAATCACAGGATCTCGATCATTTCCATCCCAGCTGTGCATGTTTAGGAATGCCATCCCTCTGTGAAGTTCTCTGTTTCGTCCTCTTACTTTATCTCAAGGTTGATGTTCTGTTGCACTATACTGTTCGTGTTAGCCTGATTCTCTTGTGCCCCACCCCCTTGGCCCCGCCCACTCACCCGTCGGCCGGAGTAGGAGTTCTGAGCCAGTCTTGCAGAGCCAGCATCAGGTAAACATGTCAGGCGTTCTAGCTTATCGAAGCAACAAAACTTTTATTTAACCGCTTAACTTTTTTTTTAATGCAAGGAAAAAGGAACCAAAGTCCGCGAGCCCGCAATTATTGTTCCCTCCAAGAGAAAAACAAGAAATAAAAGAGAGAGCCAAATTCAAGATCTGATCATTTCGAGATGCCTGGACACACTGCGTTTGAAAGACTGGAGATCATAGGAAGCAGAAAATACAGACAGAGGGAGACAGTTCCAGAGCTGACCTGTTGCATAAATTAAAGACTGGGAGTAACGGGTAACTCTTGCATTAGAGAGTTGGACAGAAAAGGGATGAGAGTTTGCTGCTGGACGGGTGCTATGCGCCCGTAGTAGAGGTGGAGGAATGCAAGCAGACAGTTCAGAGGAGCAGTGACCATTGAAGCAGCGATAGAAAAGAGATAAAGATGCAACAGTGCGACGAAGAGACAGAGGTTGAAGGGAGTCAGTAAGAGGAGGAGAGTTAATGAGACAAAAAGCCTTTGACTCCACCCTATTGAGAAGAGCTGTATGTGGAGAGCCTCCCCACACATGAGAGTTGTACTCCACACAGGGGCGGATAAAACCCCTGTATAGAGTCAACAATTGTGCAGGGGTAAAAAGGAACGGAGGCGGCTTAGCACACCGAATCTCTTGGAAGCAGATTTTACAAGAGATGTAATATGACCTTTCCAAGATGAGTCCCTAGTAAATGAAACCCCAAGCATGTTCAAGGATGATGCAATGATATCTTTTCCATATAACTAGGAAATATGTTTTGTATTAAAGGATGTTGGAAAATAGTACCAAGGAACGTCATCGGCCTGAAAGGTTTGTGCAGTAACGAAAGTTCCCTCTATGAAAATAAAAAGGTATACATTTTACGAAGAACTGTTTTGACTTTTTCCTTATATATGAGATGGAAAAGACGAGAAAAAAATATAGAACAAAAGTAACAGAGGAATAACAGAGGAACGGGAGATGAGTTTGAGAAGAGGAGGACTGGCGCGCGCGCGCGCGCACGCACGCACACACACACACACACACACACACACACACACACACACACACACACACACACACACACACACACACACACACACACACACACACACGCACAGTACAATCCTTTTCCCTCTATAAGGTTTTAATGACTTCACGTGTATAGAATCAAAATTCTTATACGGCATTGTTGGTGTAAGTCATTATATTGTATAAATAATTATACTGTACTGAGTAGGCGAAGCCAGTGACATTTCATTATCCTACTTCTGTATTCGATCCCTCTAATTTTAATGAAATTAATGAAGGAAATAAATGAGGATAATTACAATATGGTTATGATCCTGTGGTAACTTACCAGACATAACAGATGACTTAATATGTTTCATAGCAACAGCGGCACAGTTGCGACGTGTTATTGCGAACTTCCTTGGCGCCAAAATTCAGCTGCAGTCGCGGAAGGAGGCGGGGTGGTTCTTTTCAAACTGATTTTGATTCAGTTAGCAAATTTTTGTGCTTCCCTTGTTATACAGAAATGAATTCAAAGTAAAAGTAAATAATACAATACTGTTTCATGGTAAGGATCATTATTCTGTCAGTAAGATGAATAATTATCTCAGCCAATCAGCGACGAGTAGAGCTGGAAGTGGGCGGGGCATCAGAAGGGGGCGGGGCACAAGAGTAGCAGGCTAACGCGAACAGTATAGTTGTCAGCTTGGTGCAGCGGTCACTAGCCCAAGTTAATTCCTGCTGTCTGCTATAATATGCTTTCTAGTATCGTTGATAGTTTGCTGAAAAAGTTCTAGTTCAATCCTTTCCCATGATACCTAACTGCATTTTTGCTCCTCCACACCGACCTGTAATGCTGTAGTGTCCGAGGGAGTTTTTTCTATTTCCTTGAGCGGAAATGACAATGTTAAGTAGGTAAATATGCAGGTAGACAGATAGATTAGTGACACACTAATATGGTTTCAGTGCTTATACAGATAAATATAAAATATGGATAGGTAGATAGATAGACAGGCAGAAATACAGACAACAGACAGACAAGAAATAGACAGAGACATAGGTAGATAGAGACAGACGGGTAGATAGGCAGGTAGGTAGGTATGTAGGTGGACAAATATAGACAGGCAGGTGATAGGTAGAGATAGATAGGAAAACATATAGACAAGTAAAGAGAGAGAGAGAGAGAGAGAGAGAGAGAGAGAGAGAGAGAGAGAGAGAGCGTTCCTTATCGCACTAGCTTCCATCCTACATTAAAAAATATAAAATCACACAACCCCAATTAACAAAGAAGTATATGAGAGACAAAATGATCAGGGACTAAAAAGAAGACTGCTTTGCTTTATGTCTGTAGACTGCAGGACGATCAACTTTAGCCAAGTCCCTCTGGCCTAGACGACCAACTGCATCAGCTGATTTAACATCCACGCCTCCAACGGTACTGATGGCTGAACAGCAAGAAACAGGGATACAGGCTTTGTCCAACAGTCTGATCGGCCTAAGACGAGCTCGGAGTATTCTCATTTGCGCGGTGGATGTGCTAAGCAATGCACCAGCGGGAAACACTAGGAAAACTCTCAGTCAAGGTGGGCTGGTGGCTGGGCCGTGTTGCGTAAAAACATGTGAGTGTAATGACAGGAAGCAGCCGTCAGGGTACACGTAACACCTTCTGCCCAAGAACGTCTTTTACATTTTATTCTCGCCAATAACAGATTTTTTGTATATCTGGAGAGATTTATCACACTGGTAACAATAATATTCATTAACTCCTTCAGTGCGAGAAATTCCTAAGTTGACTTCAGTCGTCTTGAGAAAGAAAAACTAAAATAAATAAATAAATAAATAAACGTACAAAAATTAATAGACGCGGGATCTTCAAGGTCCTTCGATGGTACAGTGTGGCGCTGCGAGGGTGTGGTGCGGAGGAGGAAGTGTTGTGGTGTGCGGCAATGGTGTGGTATGTCGTATGATGAGAGTGGTATGGTCTGGTGTCAGAAGGTGGTGTTATGAGGTGTGAAAGAGTGTATTTGTGTGGTCTGATGTGACAATGTGGTATGATGTGGTTTTTGGTGTGCTGTGGGGTGGGAGAGTGATTTTGTGTGGTATGGCGTAACAGGGTGGTATGATGCTTTGTGTGGTGTGATGTGGTGTGGTTTGGTTTCACTATGTTCCTAAAAGTCTGCGGAAGTGAAACACCACTCTTCCACAAAGCAGAAGAAAAGTGAGAGACATTCGGACACGGATCTCCGGGCTGCCAAGGCTGTTCTGCTTAGTTCG
>NC_137013.1:24006840-24009340 GCF_032717465.1 Coenobita brevimanus | reverse complement strand
TCAAAATACACAAGTGTAAGTTTTATTCATCTGAATTTATCGAATTTGTGATGCCTTGTACATAAATAGCTTCCGTTTCACATCGCAAGTTGGGGAAACGTGGCACCATTGTACACAGGTGCGGGCCACACCACAGCCGCAAACGGGCGCGAGTCCGACTATAGACACTTATGTTGGTAGGGAAGTTTAGATTTCCTATGCCGGTGGTGGTGGTTGTCTGATTTCCCTGAATAGAGTTAATATTTTACACTGGGCCTAAGCGTGGCCTTACCGAGATGTGCCGTCACTGTTGGAGAGAGTGTTCACTGTACCTCGGCCCATATATGACTATTACACTACTTCACTATGTACCCGGATGGAGCTGGCGGTACTGGGATTTCAACACAGGGGCCTATGTATGATTTTCACGTGATACGGCGGCACTGTTCACTAAGGTAGACCCTTCCTTCACTGTCTCACTATTGCACTATCTTTTTCCACCACTTTCTTTTATGCTCTAACCACTGGCTCACTTTATTCTGTCACTCCTAAGCTGTCTTTATGCTGCGTGTATTCACTTTCACTCACTGTCAGGTCGGACATGTCACAGTCAGGCGCAGGGGCAGCGGTGGAGTCTCAGCCTCCCTACTGACAGGGCTGGGATCTGCCAGGGTCTGGTAGGTCCAGGGGGCAGGGGACAGCGGGTAGGGGCGTCCTCTCTCGTCCGGGGCTGCTGGGGGCGTAGAGGCCAGAGGCTTCTGGTCTCGGGGTGGGAGTCTGGCCCTCTTGGCTGGGGCCGAACAGTCGCCTGAACTTTTGAGTCTGGCCCCTGACGGAGGGTGAGGATCTCCGGCGTCTGGGTGCAGGGAGGTCTCGCCTGGGAGTCTGAGGGGCAGTCAGGAGGTCGCAGGAGCTGCGGTCCCCAAAGATCGGGGACGCCGTCAGGAGTGAGCTGTGGCGTCAGCAGGCATCGGGGTCCATCAGGGGCATCTCCACCGGCTGTAGGAAGAAGAGCCCAGTGGTGGTCACAGGGCCTCTCCAATACTCCTCCAGGCTGGGGGCTCCCTCCAAGTTGTGGGTGGGTGGACCAGGCTTAGCACCAGACAAAAGAGCAGCTTCAGCCAGTCTCTGGCTGTAGGGCCCAGCTACTGGCCATGGCTGTCACGGGGCACCTTCGGAGCAGCTACCGTCCGTCTCCTGCAGGAGGGTAGAGCAGCTACAGGCTGACTCTCTGGGGGCACCTTCAGAGTGGCTGCCGGCCGTCTCCTGACGAAGGCGGAAGCGGCTACCGGCCGTCTCTAGATTGACCTCCGGAGTGGCTTCAGGCTGTCTCCTGTAGGAGGGTGAGCAGCTACAGGCCGTCTCTCCAGGGGCATCTTCAGAATGGCTACCGGCTGTCTGCTGATTGGCCTCTGGAGCGGCTTCAGGCCATTTCCTGTAGGAGGGTGAGCGGCTACCGGCCTTCCCAGGGGTGCTGTTCGGAACTGGAGAAACAGTTCCACCCCGGTCTGATTGATGGGCAGCATGCCCAGCAGGTCGTCTTGTATTCCTGCTATGGTGGTGATGGGCGAGTTCCGTGTCATAGGGGCGTGCGACCCAGGTGGACTTAGGGCGTTTCAGCCCGGAGCTCATTCGCGTTGTGTACACTCCTCCGTGGGCTCCTTCTGGTGGGTTGGTGCTGTCTGCTTCGATGTCCTGCTGCATTTTACCACTGTCGACTGGGAAAAAGTCAAGCCCTCATGACTGGAGGTGTGATAAACTCTCTATAACGTAGGTGACAGTAGACTGGCTGGAGTGTGCTGGAGGAGGCGTGCCAGGCTGTGGTAGCAGGAGTTTTCTTCCACGCTGTTGCGTCAGAAGTGATGAACAGGAGTGGATCTAGTTGGTGGAGGAGCAGGATGAGGCATAGGAGGTGGCGAAATCCTCCGACACACCGTTTGTTGCCCAAAGGGTGATTCCCATATGGCTCGGCGGATCTTCATGGTAGGTGTCCGTCTCGGGTGTTGGGCTGTACTAAATGCTGGAGATGGAGGGAGCAGAGTGTGGAGTTTTATGCTGGGGTAATGAGGTGTGGAGTCTCTGGGGAGTATAGGTGGTCGGGATCTGAACTTGGTGTACCATGTATGTTAGAGGAGCTTAAGGTAGGGGTTCGGGCGTGTGAATTTGCGGTGAGGTGGGTCGGATGGGAGAGTGGGCGTATTGGGTTGGTGGGTGGGAGAGGCGGCCAGAACAGGTGGTGAATTTGTTCTGAGGGTGGGTGTGGGCAGCGATGGGGTGTGTGCAGCGTCGGCCCGCTTGTGATGGGCGTGGGGCAGCGGAGCAGAAGTTGGTTTGGGGGTGGTTGGTGGGTCGGATAGCACAAGACGGAGGGAGCGGGGGTGGGTGGGTGTAGGGGTTGGTGGTGGGGCGGGCATGTGGGGCGGGGGCTCTGGTGGAAGCAGGGGGTGGGAGCTGGAGTGGGTAAGACCGATGGGGTGTGGGCGGGCAGTGGTTGGTGGGTTTTGTTGTTGGAGGCGGAGGT